>NC_069504.1:430299211-430599211 GCF_027579735.1 Bombina bombina | reverse complement strand
GCTATTAACATTATTTAAGTTTGCTTTTCAAGTTTCCACTAAGCATTCTCAAGAGGATTTGCGGGTCCATGCGGCTCTCGGGATTGTTTCAGTCCTAAATAGCCGTTTCTCTGGTGACTGGGTCAGTGAATTTTGCTGTGTCACTTTCTGTTGCTTCTAATACCCTTGGAACATAGAGTATTTTTTCCCACGTGGTGGGAAAATTAGAGGGTTTAGCGCCTCTTTTCCGCCGGTCAGGGCTGTGTTGCTTAGGGATTTGTCCTTTTTGGACTTGTTCCTTTAGTGGTTCTCTTCTTCATTGAGACCTCTTGGATTGTCAGTTTCTTCTTGTGGATGGGTCGCCTTCGGGAGTTGGTTGTTCCTTTTTCGGGACTTTAGACCGTGAGGTCTTTTTGGGCTCCGGTTAGGGGTCCTTCCCCGTTGTTGGGAATGCTCTGCATCTCCTTCTTGGGAATGGGATAGAAGAGGTCCTAGTGGTTTTCCACTCATATGGTTCAGGTATGGCCATCCCGGTGACATCCAAACCCATGTTTTCCTGTCCTCTGACTTTGAATCTGAGGTGACGTGGAGGGTTGATGTTGCTCTGTTCGGGTGACTTGTCCTCTCTGTTCCCCTTGTGTCTGGAGCTCGTGGCTAGCTGGACAGCTAGCTCAGCATTCTAATGCTCTGTGGCTACTCTGTACTATAACAAACCGAGGGTTGCTATTTCGATCCCGGCGAGGTCTACTCAGCCTTTCCGATGTGACAAGTAGGTTTTATAGACTGCGCTAACTAGGGGTATAAGCTAGTGAGTTCAAAGGGTCTTCCTCAAAAAATACCCAAATTTGTCTAGATGCAAAAGTTTTTGGAAGAACACACAAGCGCCAAAACGGCTAATACCCACAAAAATGGAAACAGTCCAATTTGATAAAAAATGATTTGTTTATTTATATATATGTGAAAACAAATTTAAAAAGAAATTTAAAAAGAAACAAGGTTTTTCTTATAAAACAATTAATCTTGATGCCCAAATAGAGACACTTTAAACATAGTCTGGTTGGCCAACCTAAGTGTTAAAATCTTGCAATAGTATCAAACTATCTAAAACGTTAGTCACTAATATATGAAATGTAAAAGCAGAATCAAAAATTATCACAAAGTATCAGTGTAAGCTAGATAGAGCATAGGGAAATTATAATCTTTCAGCAATATTCCGATTTTATGCTACTCAGCCTTTCCTCCTTTCGAGGTTGATAAAATGAGCAGCGCCTTGTGCTCCTTAAGGGGGGTTAGTCGCACTTTCAAGCATAATCATGTTAATGATGCTCTAGTGTCCTTTTATGGCCCTGGCTCTTTGTGTTGGGCTCCTGCAAGGGGTGGTCTCTTTCCTTTGGGTCGGGACTTGCAAAGGCTTCTTGCTCTTGTTATCTGGTTTATTCTGGATTTTTCCCTGGGAAATCTGCTTTTTTTTTTTTTTAAATCTGACGGGGAATTTATGTGCCTGGAAGATTGTTTAATCCAAACATTTGTGGGGAATGTTTGGATTTCTTCTTGTCCTGATTTTCCGGTTGTCGAGACTTTGGCTCTGCGTTTTCTCTTTGGGGATCCCACTGTGGGATGTTACCGAAACTTATGATCCTAGGACTGTCCTGGGGGTTCCAGTTTCCAGGGTACGTGGGCTTCGCCCTTGTTCTGGCTGTTCTGTTATACAACTTGGCCCGATTTATTGAGAGCCGGGACTCCTTGGGCCTTGTCTTTTGCCGAACGATACGGTTCGCCTTGGACAGCCAACTAATGTGACCTGATGGTGGGCTTTCCTGCCTAGCAAACGGAGGGTTTGGGGTTGCTCAGCTGTCACTTTTTCACCTGTTATGTGTGCACGCACAATGGTGTTTTATGGGGTTCTTCCATGTTCATTAGTGAAGTGGCCTTGTGTCCTCTCGGTTCTTCATACGACTTCCTGTTCTCTGGGCAGGTGTTTATAGACGCTCTCCTTTTCAGGGGGGCTCTTTGTCCTCCTTACGGAGGTGTGGTTCCCTTTTTGGGGGCCTCTCCTGTGTTCGGGAGGTTGGAACAGATGTTTATCTGGTTTGGGGACTGGTCTGCTCTTTGAGTTGTTCCTCTCCATCTGGGGAGCTGTTGGCTCCACATTGAGACTTAGTCGGTGGCCTTGCTAGATCTCCTTGGGTCTAACGCCTGCTCGTTTGTCTTTAGATTGAGGTGGCTGTGTCCATTCTTCCGCTTGTCTTGGGGTTCCTTTCGGTTCCCTTACTTCAGATCTGCCGTTGCTTGGGCTTCAGGTCTTGGGGGTGACAGTGGACCTTCTTTTGTAGAGGTTCTGTGCCTCACCCCCTTTAAGATATGTGAGTAGGCTTGGCGGCCTAGATTGCTTGGCGATGGTCCTCTTCTTGGAGGTTGGGCCATCTCTGTCTTGGGCCACTTTTTTTTTTACAGATAGTGTTTTCTCCGTGTCTGCTAGGGATGGCAGCGTGTTACTGGTCTCAGATATTTCTTCTGAGTTTGCTGCTTGCAATTTTCTGTTGCTCAGTCTCTGAGTTCTGACGTTTTGAGGACTTTGTCTTCAGCTGTCTTTTCGGTGCTGTTGCACGATGTTTGGGAGATGCTTCTTCTCCTGCGGATGCCCGGTTGCTCCTTGTGGGTTGGGTGTCGTCTCCCCTTGTTCTCGGGATCCATTCAGGTCTCTGTGGACTTGTCCTTCCTTTGAGGGTTTTTTTTTTCTTAATGGATTTTGCTGTACCTTTGGGTATCCCTTGGTTTACTCTTCTCCTCTCCTTTTTGGGGGATTTTTTGTACTGTACTAGTATGGGGACCTACTGTAGGGCGATGGTTCTCCTTGAGGAGTGTTGGCTCGGTGAGTCTGCTTGCGGTCTCTAGTTCGGCCTTCGGACTAACTGCGGGTTAGTGTCCTTGGGGTCTTTTGCCCAGCTCCGAAGAAGCAGGGTTTGGTTGGGTTATGGTTCTTGTTCCGGCCTGGTGCCCTCCGAATGGGCCGCCTATTGTACCCTCCCATCTTTGCATTCAGTGTCCTCTATAGCTTGGGTATTATTTTCCCAAAAGTAATGAATGCAGCTGTGGATTCTTTCCATTTATGAAGAAAAACTTAAATTATGCTTACCTGATAATTTTCTTTTCTTCAGATGGAAACAGTCCACAGCTCCCCACCCATATTTTTTCTGTGGGGCGTCTCTTAGTTTTTATTCTTCTGGTTCCTTTGACCCTGGTTGTTCCTTGACAAAATGACTGGGGGATGAGGGAAGTGGGAGGAGTATTTAAGCCTTTGACTGGGGTTTCTTTGCCACCTCCTGGTGGCCAGGTTCTTATTTCCCAAAAGTAATGAATGCAGCTGTGGGCTCTTTCCATCTGAAGAAAAGAAAATTATCAGGTAAGCATAATTTAAGTTTTTTCTTCGTTCTTTTGGTATGCTTTGTTGAATGAGCAGCAATGCTCTGCTGGTTGCTGACTGAACACATGGTTCAGCCAATGACAATTGATATGCTGTATATATATATATATATATATATATATATATATATATATGCATCCACCAATGAGCAGCTAGTACCTAGGTTCTTTGCTGCTCCTCAGCTTTCCTAGATAAACCTTTCCACAAAGGATAACAAGAGAAGGAAGCAAACTAAATAATAGAAGTAAATTGGAAAGTTGTTTAAAGTTGTATTCTCTATCTGAATCATGAAAGGAAAAATGTGGGTTTCATGTCCCTTTAATTTATGTTCCTAATAGCCCAGAGTATTTTCATATACACTGTTTGCATGTGCATGCCTTTTTGGGTAGCTATAGAATTATGAATGTTATCCATAGCAATCTACCATGTATATATGCACTTATGTTATTCTTTTGCAAGATGTACCGAGTCCACAAATTCATCCTAACTTGTGGGATATTGTCCTTCCTGACAGGAAGTAGCAAAGAGAGCACCACAGCAGAGCTGTCTATATAGCTCCCCCCTTAACGCCAACCCCCAGTCATTCTCTTTGCTGGCTCTAAGCAGGAAGAGTAAAGAGAAGAGGTGTTAAACTGTTAGTTTTATTTTATCTTCAATCAAGTGTTTGTTATTTTTAAATGGTACCAGTGTTGTACTATTTACTCTCAGGCAGGACATAGATGAAGATTTCTGCCTGGAGGATGATGATCTTAGCATTTGTAACTAAGGTCCACTGCTGTTACCACATGAGCTGAGGGGTACAGGAAAACTTCAGTGTGAGGAACGGTTTCTTGCTATACAGCAATATTTTCTGCAGAGACTGTGTTAACTCAGAAAGGCTGACAGTGTCCCCATTAGGGGAAGGGTAAGCAGTAATCCTAGTGTTATCAGAGGTTTTTACTAGCTTGCATAAAGGGTTAATTTTTTGTGGTCACTCAGTTTGTTATGTGAATTTGGGACAAACGTTTTGTGTCTGGGAGTTTTCTGTTTTATGGGACATTTGCTTGAGGGTTCTTTGGGGTTGTTTATAACCCACATGGCTTTCAGGCAGGGTTTGTTAGTTTTGTGTAGGACCCAGCAACATCGAGTGAGGTGGGCGGGGCCTACATTTGCAAGCAGCAAGCAACTTCTCCTGAGGTCCTGAGAGTCTTCTGAGGGACTAATTGAAGCTTTAAACCCCATATTATCGCTTCCTAAGGGCAGGTAGGGCCACAGCAGACCTGTGGCAAGGTGCTTTAGGGGGTTTTAACCAGTTTTAGACACTTATCAATACGTTTTTTTCATTTGGGGGTCTATTGCTTTTTTACTTGTGGTGCAATCCTTCTAAAGCTTAGTGGGTACACTGTTAAAATTTCGGCATTTTTGAAGCAATTTTAACCTGTTTTGCAGTTTGTCTATGCCTTTTTTTCTCTTAAAGGTACAGTACTGTTTTTGCAAATTCTGTTTTTTTCATTAAATAAAGTGTTTTCCAAGCTTGCTTGCTTCATTACTAGCCTGTTAAACATGTCTGACACTGAGGAAACTCATTGTTCAATTTGTTTAGAAGTCATTGTGGAACCCCTCTAAGAATGTGTCCCAATTGTACTGATATGTCTATAAATTGCAAACAGCATATTTTGACTTATAAGAATCTGGCATTAAATGATTCTTAGACAGAAGTAAATCAGGTTTCGCCATCTAGTTCTCCCCAAGTGTCACAACCAGTTACGCCCGCACAAGCGACGCCAAGTACTTCTAGTGCGTCTAATTCTTTCACCTTGCAAGATATGGCTTCAGTTATGAATACTACCCTCACAGAGGTTTTATCTAAACTGCCAGGGTTGCAAGGGCAGCGCAGTAGCTCTGGGTTAAGAACAAATGCTGAGCCTTCTGACGCTTTAATAGCTGTATCCGATATTCCCTCACAATGTTCTGAGGGAGAGAGGATTTGCTGTCTGAGGGAGAGATTTCTGATTCAGGAAAGATGTTCCCTCAGACAGATTCAGATATGATGGCATTTAAATTTAAGCTAGAGCACCTCCGTTTATTGCTCAGGGAGGTGTTAGCTACTCTGGATGATTATGACCCTATTGTCGTTCCAGAGAAATTGTGTAAAATGGACAAATATTTAGAGGTTCCTGTTTACACTGATGTTTTTCCGGTCCCTAAGAGGATTTCGGACATTGTTACTAAGGAGTGGGATAGACCAGGTATTCCGTCGCTCCCCCTCCTGTTTTTAAGAAAATGTTCCCCATTTCTGACACCATAAAGGACTCATGGAAGACGGTCCCTAAGGTGGAGGGAGCTATTTCTACTCTGGCTAAGTGTACAACTATACCTATTGAAGACAGTTGTACTTTCATTGATCCTATGGATAAAAAGTTAGAGGGTCTCCTAAAGAAAATTTTTGTTCATCAGGATTTTCTTCTTCAACCTATAGTGTGCATTGTTCCGGTAACCACTTGTTATGGGGTAATATGAACCGGTCCTAGAGGAGTCCTCTAACACCACTGCAGCTGCTTTTTGGTTTGAGGCTCTAGAAGAGGCTCTTCAGATGGGGACCCCACTAGATGATATTTTGGACAGAATTAAGGCCCTTAAGTTGGCTAATTCTTTTATTACAGATGCCGCTTTTCATTTTGCTAAGTTAGTGGCAAAGAATTCAAGTTTCTCCATTTTAGCGCAAAGAGCGTTATGGCTTAAGTCCTGGTCAGCTGATGTGTCATCTAAATCTAAGCTTTTGACCATCCCTTTCAAAGGTAAGACCCTATTTGGGCCTGCACTGAAAGAGATAATTTCAGACATCACTGGAGGGAAGGGTCATGCCCTCCCTCAAGATAAGTCAAATAAGACAAGGACCAAACAAAATAATTTTCGTTCCTTTCGAAACTTCAAGGGTGGTCCCGCTTCCTCTTCCCCTGCTGCAAAGAGAGGAACTTTGCTCAATCCAAGCCAACTTGGAGACCTAACCAGGCTTGGAACAAGGGTAAACAGGCCAAAAAGCCTGCTGCTACCACTAAGACAACATGAAGGGGTAGCTCCCGATCTGGAACCGGATCAAGTAGGGGGCAGACTTTCTCTCTTTGCTCAGGCCTGGGCAAGAGACGTTCAGGACTCCTGGGCCGTAGAAATTGTAACCCAGGGGTATCTCGTAGATTTCAAAGATTCTCCTCCAAGGGGGAGGTTCCATCTTTCTCAATTGTCTGTAAATCAGACAAAAAGAGAGGCGTACTTATGCTGTGTAGAAGACCTTTTTACCATGGGAGTGATCTGCCCAGTTCCGAAAACAGAACAGGGGCAAGGTTTCTACTCCAATCTGTTTGTGGTTCCCAAAAAAGAGGGAACCTTCAGACCAATTCTAGATCTCAAGATCCTAAACCAATTCCTAAGATTTCCATCCTTCAAGATGGAGACCATTCGGACTATTTTACCAATGATCCAGGAGGGTCAATATATGACTACCGTGGATCTAAAGGATGCGTATCTACACATTCCTATCCACAAAGATCATCACCAGTTCCTCAGGTTTGCCTTTCTGGACAGGCATTACCAGTTTGTGGCTCTTCTCTTCGGGTTGGCCACGGCGCCAAGAATCTTCACAAAGGTGCTAGGGTCCCTTCTGGCGGTCCTAAGGCACAGGGGCATAGCAGTGGTGCCTTATCTAGACGACATCTTAATTCAAGCGTCGACTTTCCAACTTGCCAAGTCTCACACGGACTTAGTGTTGGCCTTTCTAAGATCTCATGGGTGGAAGGTGAACGTGAAAAAGAGTTCTCTTATTCCTCTCAAAAGAGTTCCATTCCTGGGAACTCTGATAGATTCGGTGGACATGAAAATATTTATGACGGAGGTCAGGAAATCAAAGATTTTAACCACCTGCCGAGTTCTTCATTCCATTCCTCGGCCGTCAGTGGCTCAGTGTATGGAGGTAATCGGACTTATGGTAGCGGCAATGGACATAGTTACGTTTGCTCGCTTGCATCTTTGACCACTGCAACTATGCATGCTCAAACAGTGGAATGGGGATTATGCAGATTTATCTCCTCGGATAAATCTGGATCAAGAGACCAGAGACTCTCTTCTTTGGTGGTTGTCACAGGATCACCTGTCCAGGGGAATGTGTTTCCGCAGGCCAGCGTGGGTTAGTGTGACGATGGACGCCAGCCTACTGAGCTGGGGTGCAGTCTGGAATTCCCTGAAAGCACAGGGTTTGTGGACTCAGGAGGAGGCCCTCCTACCGATAAATATTCTGGAATTAAGAACGATATTCAATGCTCTTCAGGCGTGGCCTCAGCTGGCTTTGGCCAGTTTAATCAGGTTTCAGTCGGACAACATCACGATTGTAGCTTATATCAATCATCAGGGGGGGACAAGGAGTTCCTTGGCGATGATAGAAGTTTCCAGGATAATCCGATGGGCAGAGACTCACTTTTGCCATCTATCAGCGATCTATATCCCAGGGGTGGAGAATTGGGAGGCAGATTTTCTAAGTTGTCAGACTTTTCATCCGGGGGAGTGGGAGCTCCATCCGGAGGTGTTTGCTCAACTGGTTCAGCTATGGGGCACACCAGAATTGGATCTGATGGCGTCTCGTCAGAACGCCAAACTTCCTCATTACGGATCCAGGTCAAGGGATCCTCAGGCAGTACTGATAGATGCTCTAGCAGTACCCTGGTCGTTCAACCTGGCTTATGTGTTTCCACCATTCCCTCTCCTTCCGCGTCTGATTGCCAGAATCAAACAGGAGAGAGCTTTGGTGATTTTGATAGCGCCTGCGTGGCCACGCAGGACTTGGTATGCAGACCTGGTGGACATGTCATCTCTGCCACCATGGACTCTGCCACTGAGACGGGACCTTTTGATTCAAGGTCCATTCAAGCATCCAAATCTAATTTCTCTGCAACTGACTGCTTGGAGATTGAACGCTTGATTTTTTCAAAGCAGGGTTTCTCTGAGTCGGTCATAGATACCTTGATTCAGGCTCGAAAGCCTGTCACCAGGAAGATCTATCATAGGATATGGCGTAAATATCTTTTTTGGTGTGAATCCAAAGGCTACTCATGGAGTAAGATCAGGATTCCTAGGATTTTGGAGAAAGGATTGTCCGCTAGTTCCTTAAAGGGACAGATATATGCTTTGTCTATTCTGTTGCACAAGCGTCTGCCAGATGTCCCAGAGGTTCGGGCTTTTTGTCAGGCTTTAGTTAGAATTAAGCCTGTGTTTAAACCTGTTGCTCTGCCATGGAGTCTCAATTTAGTTCTTAAAGTTCTTCAGGGGGTTCCGTTTGAACCCATGCATTCCATAGATATTAAGCTTCTATCTTGGAAAGTTCTGTTTCTAGTTGCTATCTCTTCAGCTCGAAGAGTTTCTGAACTATCTGCATTACAATGTGACTCGCCTTATCTTGTTTTCCATGCTGATAAGGTGGTTTTGCGTACCAAACCTGGGTTCCTCCCTAAGGTTGTTTCTAACAGGAATATCAATCAGAAAATTGTTCTTCCTTCTCTGTGTCCTAATCCTTCTTCTAAGAAGGACCATCTGTTGCACAACTTGGACGTGGTTCGTGCCTTGAAGTTTTATTTGCAGGCAAACAAAGATTTTCGCCAATCATCTTCTTTATTTGTTGTCTATGCTGAAAAGCGTAGAGGTTAAAAGGCTATGGCTACCTCTCTTTCCTTTTGGCTGAAAAGCATCATCCATTTGGCTTATGAGACTGCTGGACAGCAGCCTCCTGATAGAATTACAGCTCACTCCACTAGAGCGGTGGCTTCCACATGGGCTTTTAAAAATGATGCTTCTGTTGAACAGATTTGTAAGGCTGTGACTTGGTCTTCGCTTCATACCTTTTCCAAATTTTCCAAATTTGATACTTTTGCTTCTTCGGAGGCTATTTTTGTGAGAAAGGTTTTGCAAGCAGTGGTGCCTTCCGTTTAGGTTCCTGTCTTGTCCCTCCCTTCATCCGTGTCCTAAAGCTTTGGTATTGGTATCCCACATGTTAGGATGAATCCGTGGACTCGGTACATCTTGCAAAAGAAAACAGAATTTATGCTTACCCGATAAATTTCTTTCTTTTGCGATGTACCGAGTCCACGGCCCGCCCTGTCTATTCAAGACAGATAGTATTTTTTATGTAAACTTCAGTCACCTCTGCACCTTATAGTTTCTCCTTTTCTTCCTTGGCCTTCGGTCGAATGACTGGGGGGTGGAGTTAAGGGGGGAGCTATATAGACAGCTCTGCTGTGGTGCTCTCTTTGCTACTTCCTGTCAGGAAGGACAATATCCCACAAGTTAGGATGAATCCGTGGACTCGGTACATCGCAAAAGAAAGAAATTTATCAGGTAAGCATAAATTCTGTTTTTTATGCATGATTTTCTGGGCAATTGCAGGAGCATGGATATGAAGCTATTAATGAATTACTATCTCTCTGATCGATATTTTTCAATGTGTTTAACTGCATATATATCGAAGCCTTAATCATGCATTCTATCGTATATATGTTTTGATTCATAATCATCATTTGTTTAATTGAAGTTACATTGATATATTGATTTACTCATTATTAGAGTTATACTAACTGATTTTTGTTTAACATTAATGAGTAGGAACAGCCTGGGGCTAAATGTTGTTATTACATCACTTTTTTAACCAATGACTTGGTTTGTTTGTCTTTTTAAATGTGCGGAAGCCGATACATCACCAATCACTTGGTTTATTTTTGTCTTTTAAAATGTGCAGAAGCCGATGCATTGTTATGTCTATGAGTATGGTGAGACTACTTTTTTCTTTAACCTGTTACTGTGGGTTTCTGCCTATCGATTTTAATGGATCTTTAAATAAAGGTTTTTTTATCTTCACCCTTGGAATGCTGATTTTTATTTATATCTTTAATGTTGACATGTATAATTATTGGACATGACAGCACAAATGATCACATGTGGGAGATATTTCCTGACCACCAGCAGGAAGCAAATCACCTCTATATTCCAGACGTTTGCTCCACCCCATTTCCCAGCAATCCCCCTTCCATCATGGCTTATGTGAAGTTTTAAAGTTAACAACATTTATAGGGGTTCTCTATCCAATCTGAGAGACAATTTCCCCCTCAAAAGTGCCTCATGGATATAGGGATCAACAGGAGTTCAGCAAGGAAGTGAGTGATCTTCTGCCATTAAAATGTGTATTTTTCCCCCAGTCTCCTGGTCTAAGGTGTGCTGCTTTTTGAAAATACTTGGAACTGTGCTTACATTTCCTCAGATAAGCCTCTTTAATCACCCACATTGCAAGCTCAATTAATTCTGCATGAGCCGGTGACCACCTTAGTATAGTCTTTTGGCATTTTAAACAGTGAACATGATAACCACCAGGATCCACTAGAGACTTCACATTGGTGAATGTCCCTTCATTTGCGCAGGCTCTTCCCTCACATGCCACCAACAGACTCATGCTGTAGAAAAGCTTTACAAGTGCCCTCTCTGTGGCTAATACTTTACCCAGCTGTAATTTTTTCACAGCCGCAAACCTACACACTCTGGAGAGAAAACTTATTTGTGTCCTCAGTGAGGACTGATGTTTTCTGATTCATCCAGCTTCCGAAGGCACCAGGGGGCACGTCTCAGTGTCAAGCCTTATCACTGCGATAAGTGCGATAAGCCTGTTCATCAACCAGAAGACCTGGCTGTTCAGCAACATACTGTATCTACACAGGTAAATGATCCTTTCTCTGCCCAGGCCTCAACAAGACGGTTATGGCATAATGGGACCTGAAACATGTGGCAAAGACTTTGCTGAGCTCATTGTTAAGTAAACACAAATGCTTGCACAGTGGAAGACAATCTTTCAAGTATGAGGAATGTGGCAAAAGCTTTGTGGTATCTTCCAGCTTAAGAAATGACCATGTTAAACAAGTTCTTTGCTATGTGTGTAATTTACAAAACTGTTCTGATTAGCAAAATTGTTTGAAAAAATAGATGTTGTTTCTTTCATGTTATTGGCAAGAGTCCATGAGCTAGTGACGTATGGGATATACATTCCTACCAGGAGGGGCAAAGTTTCCCAAACCTTAAAATGCCTATAAATACACCCCTCACCACACCCACAATTCAGTTTTACAAACTTTGCCTCCCATGGAGGTGGTGAAGTAAGTTTGTGCTAGATTTCTACATTGATATGCGCTTCGCAGCAGGCTGAAGCCCGGTTTTCCTCTCAGAGTGCAGTGAATGTCAGAGGGATGTGAAGGGAGTATTGCCTATTGAATACCATGGTCTTCCTCTAGGGGTTTCTATTTCATAGGTTCTCTGTTATTGGTCGTAGAGATTTCTTCTCCTCCCTCCCTTTTCAGATCGACAATATACTCTTATATACCATTACCTCTACTGATTCTCGTTTCAATACTGGTTTGGCTATCTACTTTATGTAGATGAGTGTCTTTGGGTAAGTAAGTCTTATTTTTATTTATGACACTCTCAGCTATGGTTTGGCACTTTATATGTAAAATTCTAAATATATGTTTTATACTATATTTGCCATGATTCAGGTCAATCAGTTTATTTTCCTTCCTTCAGACTGTCAGTTTTTATTTTTTGGGATAATGCATATGAATAAATATTTTTCTTACCTAAAATTTTCCTTGACTTTTTTCCTCTAAATTGCGGGCCTTTAGGCTCGCGGATGCTATTTCTACTCTTATTCCTACGGCAGATAGTACTTCTTTTAAGGATCCTTTAGATAGGAAGCTCGAATCATTTCTAAGGAAGTCTTATTTATGTTCAGGTAATCTTCTTAGGCCTGCTATTTCTTTGGCTGATGTTGCTGCAGCTTCCATTTTCTGGTTGGAGGTTTTAGCACAACAAGTGTCGGACCATGATGCTTATAGCATTGTTAAACTTCTTTGCTAATAACTTTGTGATGCCATTTTTTATATCATTAGGATTGATGTCAGGTATATGTCTTTAGCTATTTTAGCTAGAAGAGCTTTATGGATTAAATCTTGGAATGCAGATATGACTTCTAAGTCAACGTTGCTTTTTCTTTCTTTCCAAGGTAATAAGTTATTTGGTTCTCAGTTGGATTCTATAATTTCAACTGTCACTGGGGGGAAAGGAGCTTTTTTGCCTCAGGATGAAAAATCTAAGGGTAAATATAGGGCTGCTAATCGTTTTTGTTCCTTTCGGCAGAATAAGGAACAGAAGCCTGACCCTTCCCCTAAAGGAACGGTCTCCGTTTGGAAACCTTCTCCAGTCTGGAATAAATCCAAGCCTTTTAGGAAATCAAAACCAGCTCCCAAGTCCGCATGAAGGTGCGGCCCTCATTCCAGCACAGCTGGTAGGGGGCAGGTTACGATTTTTCAAAGATGTTTTAATCAGTTTGATTCAAAATCATTGGATTCAGAACATTGTTTCTCAAGGGTACAGAATAGGTTTCAAGATAAGACCGCCTGTGAGAAGATTCTTTCTCTCACGCATTCCAGTAAACCCAGTAAAGGCTCAGGCTTTTCTGAAATGTGTTTCAGACCTGGAGTCAGATGGGGTAATTGTGCTAGTTCTGGAACGGGGTCTGGGGTTTTATTCAAATCTGTTCATTGTACCGAAGAAAGAGAATTCTTTCAGACCAGTTCTGGATCTAAAAATATTGAATCGTTATGTAAGGATACCAACATTCAAAATGATGACTATAAGGACTATTCTGCCTTTTTTTCAGCAAGGGCATTATATGTCCACAATAGACTTACAGGATGCATATCTTCATATTCCTATTCATCCGGATCACTATCAGTTCCTGAGATTCTCTTTTCTAGACAAGCATTACCAATTTGTTGCTCTTCCTTTTGGCCTAGCAACAGCTCCAAGGATCTTTTCAAAGGTTCTTGGTGCCCTTCTCTCTGTAATCAGAGAGCAGGGTATTGCGGTATTTCCTTATTTGGACAATATCTTGGTACTTGCTCAGTCTTTACATTCTCGTGTTGTTTCTTCAAAGACATGGTTGGAGGATCAATTTACCAAAGAGTTCCTTGATTCCTCAGACAAGGGTAACCTTTTTGGGTTTCCAAATAGATTCAGTATCCATGACTTTGTCTCTAACAGACAAGAGACGTCTGAAATTGGTTTCAGCTTGCGAAACCTTCAGTCTCAATCATTCCCTTCGGTAGCTTTGTGCATGGAAATTTTAGGTCTCATGACTGCAGCATCGGACGCGATCCCCTTTGCTCGTTTTCACATGAGACCTCTCCAGCTTTGTATGCTGAACCAATGGTGCAGGGATTATACAAAGATATCACAATTAATATCCTTAAATCCCAATCTTCGTTTTTCTCTGACTTGGTGGTTGGATCACCATCGTTTAGTTCAAGGGGCCTCATTTGTTCGTCCAACCTGGACTGTGATCACAACAGATGCAAGTCTTTCAGGTTGGGGAGCTGTATGGGGATCTCTGACAGCGCAGGGGGTTTGGGAATCTCAGGAGGCGAGATTATCAATCAACATTTTGGAACTCTGTGCGATTTTCAGAGCTCTTCAGTTCTGGCCTCTTCTGAAGAGAGAATCGTTTATTTGTTTTCAGACAGACAATGTCACAACCGTGGCGTATGTCAATCATCAAGGTGGGACTCGCAGTCCTCAGGCTATGAAGGAAGTATCTCGGATACTTGTATGGGCGGAATCCAGCTCCTGTCTAATCTCTGCGGTTCACATCCCAGGTATAGACAATTGGGAAGCGGATTATCTCAGTCGCCAGACGTTACATCCGGGCGAATGATCTCTTCATCCAGAGGTATTTCTTCAGATTGTTCAGATATGGGGACTTCCAGAAATAGATCTGATGGCTTCTCATCTAAACAAGAAACTTCCCAGGTATCTGTCCAGATCCAGGGATCCTCAGTCGGAAGCGATGGATGCGTTGTCACTTCCTTGGAATTATCAACCGGCTTATATCTTTCCGCCTCTAGTTCTTCTTCCAAAAGTGATTTCCAAAATCATAATGGAACGTTCGTTTGTGCTGCTGGTGGCTCCAGCATGGCCACACAGGTTTTGGTATGCGGATCTTGTTCGGATGGCCAGTTGCCAACCTTGGGCACTTCCGTTAAGGCCAGACCTTCTATCTCAAGGCCCATTTTTCCATCAGGATCTCAAATCATTAAATTTGAAGGTATGGAAATTGAACGCTTAATACTTAGTCATAGAGGTTTCTCTGACTCAGTGATTAATACTATGTTACAGGCTCGTAAATCTGTGTCTAGAAAGATTTATTACAGAGTTTGGAAGACTTACATTTCTTGGTGTTCTTCTCATAAATTCTCTTGGCATCCTTTTAGAATTCCTAGAATTTTACAGTTTCTTCAGGATGGTTTGGATAAAGGTTTGTCTGCAAGTTCCTTGAAAGGACAAATCTCTGCTCTTTCTGTTCTGTTTCACAGAAAAATTGCTAATCTTCCTGATATTCATTGTTTTGTACAGGCTTTGGTTCGTATCAAGCCTGTCATTAAGTCAATCTCTCCTCCTTGGAGTCTTAATTTGGTTTTGAGGGCTTTACAGGCTCCTCCGTTTGAGCCTATGCATTCTCTTCACATTAAATTACTTTCTTGGAAAGTCTTGTTCCTTTTGGCTATCTCTTCTGCTAAAAGAGTTTCTGAGTTATCTGCTCTTTCTTGTGAGTCTCCTTTTCTGATTTTTCATCAGGATAAGGCGGTTTTGCAGACTTCATTTAAATTTGTACCTAAAGTTGTGAATTCTAACAACATTAGTAGAGAAATTGTTGTCCCTTCATTGTGTCCTAATCCTAAGAATTCTCTGGAGAGATCTTTACATTCTTTGGATGTAGTAAGAGCTTTGAAATATTATGTTGAAGCTACTAAAGATTTCAGAAAGACTTCTAGTCTATTTGTTATCTTTTCTGGTTCTAGGAAAGGTCAGAAGGCTTCTGCCATTTCTTTGGCATCTTGGTTAAAGCTTTTGATTCATCATGCTTATGTGGAGTCGGGTAAATCCCCGCCTCAAAGGATTACGGCTCATTCTACTAGGTCAGTTTCTACTTCCTGGGCTTTTAAGAATGAAGCTTCTGTTGATTAGATTTGCAAAGCAGCAACCTGGTCGTCTTTGCATACTTTTACTAAATTCTACCATTTTGATTTTTTTTCTTCTTCAGAAGCAGTTTTTGGTAGAAAAGTACTTCAGGCAGCTGTTTCAGTTTGATTCTTCTGCTTATAATTTCAGTTTTTTTCATTATAAAGATTAAAACTTTTTGATTTGGGTTGTGGATTGTTTTTTCAGCGGAATAGGCTGTCTTTATTTTATCCCTCCCTCTCTAGTGACTCTTGCGGGGAAGTTCCACATCTTGGGTATCTGCTATCCCATACGTCACCAGCTCATGGACTCTTGCCAATTACATGAAAGAAAACATAATTTACGTAAGAACTTACCTGATAAATTCATTTCTTTCATATTGGCAAGAGTCCATGAGGCCCACCCTTTTTTGTGGTGGTTATGATTTTTTTGTATAAAGCACAATTATTCCAATTCCTTGTTTGATTCTTCGCTCCTTTCTTATCACCCCACTTCTTTGCTATTCATTAAACTGATTTGTGGGTGTGGTGAGGGGTGTATTTATAGGCATTTTAAGGTTTGGGAAACTTTGCCCCTCCTGGTAGGAATGTATATCCCATACGTCACTAGCTCATGGACTCTTTCCAATATGAAAGAAATGAATTTATCAGGTAAGTTCTTACATAAATTATGTTTTTGTACATAGAACTGCTGACTGTTAATAGATTGTCATGTTATTTCAGGACTATATATTGTTGTATATAATTTTTTATTTATTTTTTGATTAACATAGATTCAGGAACGTTGGCTTCAGGACAACTTAACTTTAAGAAAAAGAATAGAGGAGCTTAAAAGAGTAGAAGACGAAATAGAAAAACTTGTCAAGGAAATGGGACAGATGAAAGTCCTGCAAATGAGAACGTAAGCACTTCATTTTCTGCTGTATGGAGGTGCATATTTTATTGTAAATTTCCAGTAAACTGCTTTTAAGTTGCTTATGAAGTTTATTTTTTAACATTACCCCTATTTCACAGCTACTAACAACCAAAAGTAGGTTATTAGGTGCACAGCAATACTTTACAGAGACATGAAACATAGAATTTTACTTTCACGATTCAGGTAACTTTTTCAATTAACTTTTGATATAATTTGTTGAAATGCATACCTGGGTAGACTTAAGAGCAGCAATACACTACTGGGAGCTAGCTGCTGGTTGGTGGCTGCACATATATGCTTCTTGTCATTGGCTCTTTAAATGTTTTCAGTATCTCCCTGTAGTGCACTGCTGTTCATTTAAAGGGACATGAAACCCACATTTCTTCTGTTATGTGTGATCAGTCCACGGGTCATCATTACTTCTGGGATATAACTCCTCCCCAACAGGAAATGCAAGAGGATTCACCCAGCAGAGCTGCATATAGCTCCTCCCCTCTACGTCACTCCCAGTCATTCTCTTGCACCCAACGACTAGATAGGATGTGTGAGAGGACTATGGTGATTATTCTTAGTTTTTATAACTTCAATCAAAAGTTTGTTATTTTACAATAGCACCGGAGCGTGTTATTGCCTCTCTGGCAGAGTTTGAAGAAGAATCTACCAGAGTTTTTACTATGATTTTAACCGGAGTAGTTAAGATCATATTGCTGTTTCTCGGCCATCTGAGGGAGGTAAAAGCTTCAGATCAGGGGACAGCGGGCAGATGAATCTGCATTGAGGTATGTAGCAGTTTTTATTTTCTGAATGGAATTGATGAGAAAATCCTGCCATACCGTTATAATGACATGTATGTATACTCTACACTTCAGTATTCTGGGGATGGTACTTCACTGGAATTACTCTGTAAAAAGTACATTAAACCTTTTAATAGGCATTTATTATGTTAAACGTTTTTGCTGGAATGTAGAATCGTTTGCATTTTCTGAGGTACTGAGTGAATAAATGTTTGGGCATTATTTTTCCACTTGGCAGTTGCTTGTTTTAATTGTGACAGTTTCGTTTCTCTCTCACTGCTGTGTGTGAGGGGGAGGGGCCGTTTTTGGCGCTCTTTGCTACGCATCAAAAATTTCCAGTCAGTTACTCTTGTATTTCCTGCATGATCCGGTTCATCTCTAACAGAACTCAGGGGTCTTCAAACTTCTTTGGAGGGAGGTAGATTCTCTCAGCAGAGCTGTGAGACTTATATATTGACTGTGATTAAAAACGTTGCTCTGTAATTTTTATGTTTCAAATTTAATTATTGTTACTTTACTAATGGGAACAAACCTTTGCTAAAAGTTGTGTTGTTTTCAAGGATTGATGCTATAACTGTTTTTCAGTTCATTATTTCAACTGTCATTTAATCGTTTAGTGCTTCTTTGAGGCACAGTACGTTTTTGTTAAATAAGATTGTAACCAAGTTGCAAGTTTATTTGCTAGTGTGTTAAACATGTCTGATTCAGAGGAAGATACCTGTGTCATTTGTTCCAATGCCAAGGTGGAGCCCAATAGAAATTTATGTACTAACTGTATTGATGCTACTTTAAATAAAAGCCAATCTGTACAAATTGAACAAATTTCACCAAACAGCGAGGGGAGAGTTATGCCGACTAACTCGCCTCACGTGTCAGTACCTGCATCTCCCGCCCGGGAGGTGCGTGATATTGTGGCGCCTAGTACATCTGGGCGGCCATTACAGATAACATTACAAGATATGGCTACTGTTATGACTGAAGTTTTGGCTAAATTACCAGAACTAAGAGGCAAGCGTGATCACTCTGGGGTGAGAACAGAGTGCGCTGATAATACTAGGGCCATGTCTGATACTGCGTCACAGCTTGCAGAGCATGAGGACGGAGAGCTTCATTCTGTGGGTGACGGTTCTGATCCAAACAGATTGGATTCAGATATTTCAAATTTTAAATTTAAATTGGAGAACCTCCGTGTATTACTAGGGGAGGTTTTAGCGGCTCTTAATGATTGTAACACTGTTGCAATACCAGAGAAATTGTGTAGGTTGGATAAATACTTTGCGGTACCGGCGAGTACTGACGTTTTTCCTATACCTAAGAGACTAACTGAAATTGTTACTAAGGAGTGGGATAGACCCGGTGTGCCGTTCTCACCCCCTCCAATATTTAGAAAGATGTTTCCAATAGACGCCACCACACGGGACTTATGGCAAACGGTCCCTAAGGTGGAGGGAGCAGTTTCTACTTTAGCTAAGCGTACCACTATCCCGGTGGAGGATAGCTGTGCTTTTTTAGATCCAATGGATAAAAAATTAGAGGGTTACCTTAAGAAAATGTTTGTTCAACAAGGTTTTATATTGCAACCCCTTGCATGCATCGCGCCGATTACGGCTGCGGCAGCGTTTTGGATTGAGTCTCTGGAAGAGAACCTTAGTTCAGCTACGCTGGACGACATTACGGACAGGCTTAGAGTCCTTAAACTAGCTAATTCATTCATTTCGGAGGCCGTAGTACATTTAACCAAAATTACGGCTAAGAACTCAGGATTCGCCATTCAGGCACGTAGGGCGCTGTGGCTAAAATCCTGGTCAGCTGATGTAACTTCTAAGTCCAAATTACTTAATATACCTTTCAAGGGGCAAACTTTATTTGGGCCCGGTTTGAAAGAAATTATCGCTGACATTACAGGAGGTAAGGGCCACGCCCTGCCTCAAGACAAAGCCAAAGCTAAGGCTAGACAGTCTAATTTTCGTCCCTTTCGGAATTTCAAAGCAGGAGCAGCACCAACTTCCACTGCACCAAAACAGGAAGGAGCTGTTGCTCGTTACAGACAAGGCTGGAAACCTAACCAGTCCTGGAACAAGGGCAAGCAGGCCAGGAAACCTGCTGCTGCCCCTAAGACAGCATGAATCGAGGGCCCCCGATCCGGGACCGGATCTAGTGGGGGGCAGACTCTCTCTCTTCGCCCAGGCTTGGGCAAGAGATGTTCAGGATCCCTGGGCGCTAGAGATCATATCTCAGGGATACCTTCTAGACTTCAAATTCTCTCCCCCAAGAGGGAGATTTCATCTGTCAAGGTTGTCAACAAACCAGATAAAGAAAGAAGCGTTTCTACGCTGTGTACAAGATCTGTTATTAATGGGAGTGATCCATCCGGTTCCGCGGTCGGAACAAGGACAAGGGTTTTACTCAAACTTGTTTGTGGTTCCCAAAAAAGAGGGAACTTTCAGGCCAATCTTGGATTTAAAGATCCTAAACAAATTCCTAAGAGTTCCATCGTTCAAAATGGAAACTATTCGGACAATCTTACCCATGATCCAAAAGGGTCAGTACATGACCACAGTGGATTTAAAGGATGCTTACCTTCACATACCGATTCACAAAGATCATTACCGGTATCTAAGGTTTGCCTTCTTAGACAGGCATTACCAGTTTGTAGCTCTTCCATTCGGATTGGCTACGGCTCCAAGAATCTTCACAAAGGTTCTGGGTGCCCTTCTGGCGGTACTAAGACCGCGAGGAATTTCGGTAGCTCCGTACCTAGACGACATTCTGATACAAGCTTCAAGCTTTCAAACTGCCAAGTCTCATACAGAGTTAGTTCTGGCATTTCTAAGGTCGCATGGATGGAAAGTGAACGAAAAGAAGAGTTCTCTCTTTCCTCTCACAAGAGTTCCATTCTTGGGGACTCTTATAGATTCTGTAGAAATGAAGATTTATCTGACAGAAGACAGATTAACAAAGCTTCTAAATGCATGCCGTGTCCTTCATTCCATTCAACTCACGTCAGTAGCTCAATGCATGGAGGTGATCGGCTTAATGGTAGCAGCAATGGACATAGTACCCTTTGCACGTCTACATCTCAGACCGCTGCAATTGTGCATGCTGAGTCAGTGGAATGGGGATTACTCAGACTTGTCCCCTACTCTGAATCTGGATCAAGAGACCAGAAACTCTCTTCTATGGTGGCTTTCTCGGCCACATCTGTCCAGGGGGATGCCATTCAGCAGGCCGGACTGGACAATTGTAACAACAGACGCCAGCCTACTAGGTTTGGGCGCTGTCTGGAATTCTCTGAAGGCTCAGGGACAATGGAATCAGGAGGAAAGTCTCCTGCCAATAAACATTCTGGAATTGAGAGCAGTTCTCAATGCCCTTCTGGCTTGGCCCCAGTTAAAAACTCGGGGGTTCATCAGGTTTCAGTCGGACAACATCACGACTGTAGCTTACATCAACCATCAAGGAGGGACAAGAAGCTCCCTAGCAATGATGGAAGTATCAAAGATAATTCGCTGGGCAGAGTCTCACTCTTGCCACCGGTCAGCAATCCACATCCCGGGAGTGGAGAACTGGGAGGCGGATTTCTTGAGTCGCCAGACTTTTCATCCGGGGGAGTGGGAACTTCATCCGGAGGTCTTTGCCCAAATACTTCGACGTTGGGGCAAACCAGAGATAGATCTCATGGCGTCTCGCCAGAACGCCAAACTTCCTCGCTACGGGTCCAGATCCAGGGATCCGGGAGCGGTTCTGATAGATGCTTTGACAGCACCTTGGAACTTCGGGATGGCTTATGTGTTTCCACCCTTCCCGCTGCTTCCTCGATTGATTGCCAAAATCAAACAGGAGAGAGCATCAGTGATTCTAATAGCTCCTGCATGGCCACGCAGGACTTGGTATGCAGATCTAGTGGACATGTCATCCTGTCCGCCTTGGTCTCTACCTCTAAGACAGGACCTTCTGATACAGGGTCCATTCAAACATCAAAATCTAACTTCTCTGAAGCTGACTGCTTGGAAATTGAACGCTTGATTTTATCAAAACGTGGTTTTTCTGAGTCGGTTATTGATACCCTGATACAGGCTAGGAAGCCTGTTACCAGAAGGATTTACCATAAGATATGGCGTAAATACCTATACTGGTGCGAATCCAAAGGTTACTCCTGGAGTAAGGTTAGGATTCCTAGGATATTGTCCTTTCTACAAGAAGGTTTAGAAAAGGGTTTATCGGCTAGTTCATTAAAGGGACAGATCTCAGCTCTGTCCATCTTGTTGCACAGGCGTCTGTCAGAAAATCCAGACGTCCAGGCCTTTTGTCAGGCTTTAGCTAGGATCAAGCCTGTGTTTAAAACTGTTGCTCCGCCATGGAGTTTAAACCTTGTTCTTAACGTTCTACAAGGAGTTCCGTTTGAACCCCTTCATTCCATTGATATAAAGTTGTTATCTTGGAAAGTGTTATTTTTAATGGCTATTTCTTCGGCTCGGAGAGTCTCTGAGTTATCAGCTTTACATTGTGATTCTCCTTATTTGATTTTTCATTCAGATAAGGTAGTTCTGCGTACAAAACCTGGGTTCTTACCTAAGGTAGTCACTAACAGGAACATCAATCAAGAGATCGTGGTTCCTTCCCTGTGCCCGAATCCTTCTTCAAAGAAGGAACGTCTTCTACACAATCTGGATGTAGTTCGTGCCCTCAAGTTCTACTTGCAGGCAACTAAGGATTTTCGACAAACGTCTTCCCTGTTTGTCGTGTACTCTGGCCAGAGGAGAGGTCATAAGGCTTCGGCTACCTCTCTCTCCTTCTGGCTTCGTAGCATAATTCGTTTAGCCTATGAGACTGCTGGACAGCAGCCTCCTGAAAGAATTACAGCTCATTCTACTAGAGCTGTGGCTTCCACTTGGGCCTTTAAGAATGAGGCCTCTGTTGAACAGATTTGCAAGGCTGCAACTTGGTCTTCGCTTCATACTTTTTCCAAATTTTACAAATTTGACACTTTTGCTTCTTCGGAGGCTATTTTTGGGAGAAAGGTTCTTCAGGCAGTGGTTCCTTCTGTATAATGAGCCTGCCTATCCCTCCCGTCATCCGTGTACTTTTGCTTTGGTATTGGTATCCCAGAAGTAATGATGACCCGTGGACTGATCACACATAACAGAAGAAAACATAATTTATGCTTACCTGATAAATTCCTTTCTTCTGTTGTGTGATCAGTCCACGGCCCGCCCTGTTTTTTAAGGCAGGTAAATATCTTTTAAATTATACTCCAGTCACCACTTCACCCTTGGTTTCTCCTTTCTCGTTGATTCTTGGTCGAATGACTGGGAGTGACGTAGAGGGGAGGAGCTATATGCAGCTCTGCTGGGTGAATCCTCTTGCATTTCCTGTTGGGGAGGAGTTATATCCCAGAAGTAATGATGACCCGTGGACTGATCACACAACAGAAGAAAGGAATTTATCAGGTAAGCATAAATTATGTTTTTTTCTTTCACGATTCAGAAAGAGCATGCAGTTTTAAACAACTTTCCAATTTACTTATATTATCTGATTTGCATAATTCTCTTGATATCCTTTGTTGAAAAGCATATCTAAATAGGCTCAGTAGCTGCTGGTTGTTGACTGCACATAAATGTCTTGTGTGATTGGTTCACCCATGTGCATTGCTATTTCTTCAACAAAGAATATCTAAAGAATAAAGCAAATTGGATAACAAGTCATTTGAAATTTTTAAAATTGTATTTCTCTTGTTAAGTGTGTTCAGTCCACGGGTCATCCATTACTTATGGGATATATTCTCCTCCCCAACAGGAAGTTGCAAGAGGATCACCCAAGCAGAGCTGCTATATAGCTCCTCCCCTCACATGTCATATCCAGTCATTCTCTTGCAACCCTCAACAAAGAAGGAGGTCGCGAGAGGAGCTGGAGTTTTTACTTAATTATTCTTCAATCAAAAGTTTGTTATTTTAAATGGCACCGGAGTGTGCTGTTTTTTCTATCTCAGGCAGTATTTGTAAGAAGAAACTGCCTGCGTTTTCTATGATCTTAGCAGGCGTAACTAAGATCCACTGGCTGTTCTCGACATTCTGAGGAGTGGGTAACTTCAGAACATGGGAATAGCATGCGGGGTCCACCGCAAATGAGGTATGTGCAGTGCAATATTTTCTGGGAATGGAATTGACTAAGAAAATACTGCTGTTACCCGTATGATGTAAGTACAGCCTTAAATGCAGTAGTAGTGACTGGTATCAGGCTGATAAATGTATGCACAGTAGAGTTATTTTCTAGGGACTAGAATTTGACTGTGAAAATACTGTTAATACTGAAATAATGCTTAAGCCTTATCTGCTGTGGTAGCGACTGGTTGCAGGCTTAGTGATAACTTTGCATGACATTTAAAGTAGTTTATTTTCAAAACGTTTACTGGCATGTTATTCGTTTTGTGAGGTACTTTGGTGATAAATCCTTTGGGCATGAATTTTTTTCCACATGGCTAATGTATATTTCTGCATAGAAACCGTTATATCAGGTCTCCCACTGTTGTAAATGAGCGGGTGGGGCCTCTTTTTAGCGCCTTGTTGCGCAGTTAAAATTCTAGCACAGTCTTCCTGCTTCTTCCTCCTTGATCCAGGACGTCTCTAGAGAGCTCAGGGGTCTTCAAAATTTGTTTTTTTGAGGGAGGTAATCAGTCACAGCAGACCTGTGACAGTGTGTTAGACTGTGATAAAAACGTTTTATATTAATTTGATATCCGTTTTTTTGGGTACTGAGGGGTTAATCATCCGGTTGCTAATGGGTGCAATCCTCTGCTATTTAGTACATTTAAAGAATTGTTGTCTATAACTGAATTATTCTTTAGTTATTCATCTGTGTTTTTAAAAAAGCGCTGCAGCATTTTTTATATTGCTTGCAAACTTATTGAAAGTATTTTCCAAGCTTGCTAGCTTCATTGCTAGTCTGTTTAAACATGTCTGATACAGAGGAATCTGCTTGTTCATTATGTTTAAAAGCCGTTGTGGAGCCCAATAGAAATATGTGTACCAATTGTATTGATGTTACTTTGAAAAATCAATCTGTACCGCTTAAAAAATTATCACCAGACAACGAGGGGGCAGTTATGCCGTCTAACTCTCCTCACGTGTCAGTACCTTCGTCTCCCGCTCAGGAGGTGCGTGAGATTGAGGCGCCAAGTACATCAAGGCCCTTACATATCACTTTACATGATATGGCTAATGTTATGAAAGAAGTGTTATACAATATGCCAGAGTTAAGAGGCAAGCGCGACAGTTCTGGGTTAAGGACAGAGCGCGCCGATGACACGAGAGCCATGTCTGATACTGCGTCACAATTTGCAGAACATGAGGATGGAGAGCTTCATTCTGTGGGTGACGGTTCTGATTCGGGGAGACCGGATTCAGAAATTTCAAATTTTAAATTTAAGCTTGAGAACCTCCGCGTGTTGCTAGGGGAGGTGTTAGCGGCTCTGAATGATTGTGACACGGTGGCAATCCCAGAGAAATTATGTAGGCTGGATAAATACTACGCGGTGCCGGTGTGTACTGACGTTTTTCCTATACCAAAGAGGCTTACAGAGATTATTAGTAAGGAGTGGGATAGACCCGGTGTGCCTTTTTCCCCTCCTCCGATATTTAGAAAAATGTTCCCTATAGACGCCACCACAAGAGACTTATGACAGACGGTCCCTAAGGTGGAGGGAGCAGTTTCTACTTTAGCCAAGCGTACCACTATCCCGGTGGAGGATAGCTGTGCTTTCTCAGATCCAATGGATAAAAAATTAGAGGGTTATCTTAAGAAAATGTTTATTCAACAAGGTTTTATATTACAGCCTCTTGCATGCATTGCGCCTGTCACTGCTGCAGCGGCATTCTGGTTTGAGTCTCTGGAAGAGACGATTCGCACAGCACCATTGGATGAGTCTCTGAGCAAGATTAGAGCCCTTAAGCTGGCTAATGCGTTTGTTTCGGATGCCGTAGTGCATTTAACCAAACTTACGGCTAAAAATTCCGGATTCGCCATACAGGCGCGCAGAGCTCTCTGGCTTAAATCCTGGTCAGCAGATGTAACTTCTAAGTCTAAATTGTTAAACATTCCTTTCAAAGGGCAGACCTTATTCGGGCCCGACTTGAAGGAAATTATTGCTGACATTACTGGAGGTAAGGGCCACACCCTTCCTCAGGACAGGGCCAAATCAAAGGCCAAACAGTCTAATTTTCGTGCCTTTCGTAATTTCAAGGCAGGAGCAGCATCAATTTCCTCCGCTCCAAAACAGGAAGGAACTACTGCTCGTTACAGTCAGGGTTGGAAAAGCAACCAGTCATGGAACAAGGGCAAGCAGGCCAGAAAGCCTACTTCCGCCCCTAAGACAGCATGAAGTCAGGGCCCCCTTTCCGGAGACGGATCTAGTGGGGGGCAGACTCTCTCTCTTCGCCCAGGCTTGGGCAAGAGATGTACAGGATCCCTGGACGCTGGAGATTATATCTCAGGGATACCTTCTGGATTTCAAGACTTCTCCTCCACAAGGGAGGTTTCATCTGTCATGGTTATCAACAAACCTAGTAAAGAAAGAGGCATTTCTACAATGTGTACAAGACCTCTTAGTGATGGGAGTGATCCACCCAGTTCCGCGGACGGAACAGGGGCAAGGGTTTTATTCAAATCTGTTTGTGGTTCCCAAGAGAGAGGGAACCTTCAGACCAATCTTAGATTTAAAAATCTTAAACAAATTTCTAAGGGTTCCATCGTTCAAGATGGAAACCATTCGAACCATCCTACCCATGATCCAAGAGGGTCAATATATGACCACAGTGGATTTAAAGGATGCCTACCTTCACATTCCGATTCGCAAAGATCATTATCGATACCTAAGATTTGCCTTTCTAGACAGGCATTACCAGTTTGTAGCCCTTCCCTTCGGGTTGGCTACGGCCCCGAGAATTTTTACAAAGGTTCTGGGCTCTCTTCTGGCGGTACTAAGACCACGAGGCATAGCGGTGGCTCCGTACCTAGACGACATTCTGATACAAGCGTCAAGTTTTCAAAATGCAAAGTCTCATACAGAGATAGTTCTAGCATTTCTGAGGTCGCATGGGTGGAAAGTGAACGTGGAAAGAGTTCTCTGTTACCACTCACAAGGGTCCCTTTTCTAGGGACTCTTATAGATTCTGTAGAGATGAAGATTTACCTGACAGAGTCCAGGCTATCAAAACTTCTCAATGCTTGCCGTGTCCTTCACTCCATTCCAAGCCCATCAGTAGCTCAGTGCATGGAAGTGATCGGCTTAATGGTCGCGGCGATGGACATAGTGCCATTTGCGCGCCTACATCTCAGACCGCTGCAACTATGCATGCTAAGTCAATGGAACGGGGATTACTCAGATCTGTCCCCTTTGCTAAATCTGGACTAGGAGACCAGAGATTCTCTTCTCTGGTGGTTATCACGGGTTCATCTGTCCAAAGGAATGTCCTTTCGCAGACCAGATTGGACGATTGTAACAACAGATGCCAGCCTACTAGGCTGGGGAGCAGTCTGGAACTCCCTGAAGGCTCAGGGGTCGTGGACTCAGGAGGAGAAACTCCTCCCAATAAACATTCTAGAATTAAGGGCAATATTCAATGCTCTTCTAGCTTGGCCTCAGTTGGCAACACTGAGGTTCATCAGATTTCAGTCGGACAACATCACGACTGTGGCTTACATCAATCATCAAGGGGGAACCAGGAATTCCCTACCGATGTTGGAAGTCTCGAAGATAATTCGCTGGGCAGAGTCTCACTCTTGCCACCTGTCAGCGATCTACATCCCAGGCGTGAAGAACTGGGAGGCGGATTTTTTAAGTCGCCAGACTTTTCATCCGGGGGAGTGGGAACTTCACCCGGAGGTATTTGCCCAACTAATTCTTCGTTGGGACAAACCGGATCTGGATCTCATGGCATCTCGCCAGAACGCCAAGCTTCCTTGTTACGGATCCAGGTCCAGGGACCCGGGAGCGGTGCTGGTAGATGCACTAGCAGCCCCTTGGGTTTTCAACATAGCTTATGTGTTTCCACCTTTTCCGTTGCTTCCTCGACTGATTGCCAGGATCAAACAGGAGAGAGCATCGGTGATTCTGATAGCGCCTGCGTGGCCACGCAGGACCTGGTATGCAGACCTAGTGGACATGTCGTCCTGTCCACCATGGTCTCTACCCCTGAGGCAGGACCTTCTAATTCAGGGTCCTTTCAACCGTCCAAACCTAATTTCTCTGAGGCTGACTGCTTGGAAATTGAACGCTTGATTCTATCAAAGCGTGGGTTTTCGGATTCGGTTATTGATACATTAATACAGGCTCGGAAACCTGTTACCAGAAAAATTTACCACAAGATATGGCGTAAATATTTATATTGGTGTGAATCCAAGAGTTACTCATGGAGTAAGGTTAGGATTCCTAGGATATTGTCATTTCTACAAGAGGGTTTAGAAAAGGGCTTATCCGCTAGTTCACTAAAGGGACAGATTTCTGCTCTGTCTATTCTTTTACACAAGCGTCTGGCAGAGAATCCAGACGTCCAGGCTTTTTGTCAGGCTTTGACTAGGATTAAGCATGTGTTTAAAGCTGTTGCTCCTCCGTGGAGCTTAAACTTGGTTCTTAAAGTTCTCCAGGGTGTTCCGTTTGAACCCCTTCATTCCATTGATATTAAGCTTTTATCTTGGAAGGTTCTGTTTTTGATGGCTATTTCCTCGGCTCGTAGAGTCTCTGAGTTATCTGCCTTACATTGTGATTCTCCTTATCTGATCTTTCATTCAGACAAGGTAGTCCTGCGTACTAAACCTGGGTTTTTACCTAAGGTTGTTTCTAACAAGAATATCAATCAAGAGATTGTTGTTCCATCCTTATGTCCTAATCCTTCTTCAAAGAAGGAACGTCTTTTGCATAATCTAGATATGGTCCGTGCTCTGAAGTTCTACTTACAGGCAACTAAAGATTTTCGACAAACTTCTTCTCTGTTTGTCGTTTACTCGGGACAGAGGAGAGGTCAAAAGGCTTCGGCTACCTCTCTCTCTTTTTGTCTTCGTAGCATAATACGCTTAGCCTATGAGACTGCTGGATAGCAGCCTCCTGAAAGAATTACAGCTCATTCCACTAGAGCTGTGGCTTCCACCTGGGCCTTTAAGAATGAGGCCTCTGTTGAACAGATTTGCAAGGCTGCAACTTGGTCTTCACTTCATACTTTTTCCAAATTTTACAAATTTGACACTTTCGCTTCTTCGGAGGCTGGTTTTTGGAGAAAGGTTCTACAGGCAGTGGTTCCTTCTGTTTAATGTTCCTGCCTTGTCCCTCCCTTCATCCGTGTACTTAGCTTTGGTATGGGTATCCCATAAGTAATGGATGACCCGTGGACTGAACACACTTAACAAGAGAAAACATAATTTATGCTTACCTGATAAATTTATTTCTCTTGTAGTGTGTTCAGTCCACGGCCCGCCCTGTCTTTTTAAGGCAGGTTCTAAATTTTAAAATTATAACTCCAGTCACCACTGCACCTTATAGTTTCTCCTTTCTCGTCTTGTTTCGGTCGAATGACTGGATATGACATGTGAGGGGAGGAGCTATATAGCAGCTCTGCTTGGGTGATCCTCTTGCAACTTCCTGTTGGGGAGGAGAATATATCCCATAAGTAATGGATGACCCGTGGACTGAACACACTACAAGAGAAATAAATTTATCAGGTAAGCATAAATTATGGTTTTTTTTTCTGAATCATGGGTGGGGGGATTTTGGGTTTCATGTCCCTTTTAATTAACCTTTAACAAAGGGATGACAAGAATGAAGCACAATTTTAATAGATAAAAATGTGAGAGTTGATTAAAATTGTATGCTCCATCTGATTCACAAAAGGAAGATTTTAGGTTTCATGTTCCTTAAAGACACATGGACATTCTATGTTGTTGTTTTTTAATTTTTCGGCAAGGCAATTAAAGGGACAGTCTACCCCTTAGTCATCTTAAAGTCTCACTTTAGATTAAGCTGCAAATATACTCCTGTACTTAAATACAAATAAAAGTAAACGTCCTAAGTGATTCATAGAGGCCTAACACGCATTTAGCCAGTAACCACTTTCTTGTCTCTTGTTTTCACTTAACTGGCGCCCTCCCACTTCGTATTCTTGCTGATTATTTGCAATTGTGGGATAAGTAGGATGAGAATTTGAGCTAGTACAAGTGTAATAGGTATCTATGGATACTGTTTGAATTTCCAAATTGTTTGCTTTAGAAATCCCTGGCCATGTCACTACAAAGCTGCATTAAATAGTTATGTGAAGCAGCACATAGTTTCACTAAATCCTTCCAGTTTAATGTGTTTGATTCTGTCCAAACGGCTTTTGGTGGAATGGTACGACAGTCTGTACTTCCCTTTTCTTAGGTAGAAGTTGTGTTCCCTCCCTAGCCTTTATTATGTCCAACTGTGACACTGGCCCAACAAAACTTATATGGCTTTATTAAAATGTGAATAAAAACCAAATTAAAAGGATAGGAAAGTCAAAATTAAACTTGCATGATTCAGATAGAGCATGCAATTTTGAGACACTTTAAAATGCACTTTTATTTTCAAATGTGCCTTGTTCTCTTGGTATCCTTTGTTGAAAATGAATACGCACATATCTTACACTAGTGGGAGCTAGCTGCTGTTTGGTGCCTGCACACATTTGTCTCTTGTGATTGGCTAACTAGATGTGTTCATCTAGATGCCAGTAGTGCAATGATGTTCCTTCAGCAATAGACAACAAGAAAATTAAGCAAATTTGATAATTGAAGTAAATTGGAAAGTTGTTTGAAATTTTATGCTCTATCCAAATCATGAAATAAATTTTTGGGGTTTCCTGTCCCTTTAATATCTATTGACAAATCCACATTCACACTCAAAGTAAAACACTTTGATGACCCATCCTGCTCAGGGCTAGTATTTTTCTTGTGCTTATTTCAGTTTGAAACCATTATTGTGACTGTTTATGATGAGTTATGCAATTTTTGCAACCAAGAGCACCATTTAAATACATTAGTGTAACATTGTACCAGCTCAGAGATTTTATGTAGTCCCATATATTGGTCTGTATGGCACTATAACCTGGAAGATAGTGAGTAGTTGCATCAGTGAGCTCATACCTGTAGCATCAGTGTATATCAGTAGAAGTCAGACTAAACGCAAATGCTGCACACGCACCACACTACAGAAACAGTGCACACACATTGTTATAAATGGGATATTCATAGACAGTGCACAATAAATTCTCTTGTAACTTTCAGTGAGTACCAAGAGTTGGAAGATAAGATTGAGACTCTGAAGAGAAATCATAGCCTGGCACTTGGAAGGCAGAATGGATTTGAGGAGGAGATTATACGTTTCAAAAAAGAACTGCGTGAGCCACAGTATAAGGATGCTGAAGAGAAATACAGAGACATGATGATTGTTATGAGAACTACTGAACTTGCAAATAAAGATTTAGATATTTATTATAAAACCCTGGATCAGTAAGTATTGTTGGCATGATACCAGTTGGCAATGATGTGTACAGTGATTGCAATACTATTAATTACAACCATATATTAGTCACTTATTATTGGAGAAATATAGATTAAAAATACACAACTCCATTGGCTACAAAGGGAATCAAAGGCTATAGTGTACTAATAAGGCATTGTCTATCAGACACCATTATACTGAGACTGTAAAAGAACACTGTATTTCACAAACTTTATATGTATTCTGTAGCAGTGACTGATGGTAAGAGTGTGTGAAAGTAGAGACACCAAGCTGATGCTCACCTCTAAAATACGTGTGTGTGTGTGTGTGTGTGTGTGTGTATATATATATATATATCTACAGTATGTATATGTAACACTCTTCAGGTGAAGGTATGCTTCAAATTTACCATACTACTACTATTATTATTATTAAAAGGATGTACATTTCTATAGCTAGCTTATAGTTTATACATTTTTAGCATTATATAAAATATTACCATAGTTTCTTCCTCATTCACAATATCCCTTAAGCTGTTTCAGTGATGATGTCAAATGCAATGAGTAAATGCCAGAGGTGAGTTAACTTCCTCAGTGTTAATGGTGCAGTGATGAGGTGAGGCTCTTAAACAGCCTACACTTCCGCCTCTGCTGGATTCCATAGGACTTTGAAAAAGGGGGAGTCTGCCTTTTCAAATGAAGGGTTGGATGACCCACAAAGATATAGGTGAAAACCGCAGTCTCACTAGTTTAAAGAAAATAACCCTCTCTTTTCAGTCAGGGGTCACTTATCTTTCCAGTGGTAATCACTCTGAGAAACAGTGATCACCTGCCCATGGACTATTAACCTTTTGAGTGCTAAGCACTTTCCCACTTGGGTGCTAAGCTGATTTGAGGGGGTTTATTAAAAAAAAAAATTTACTTTTTTATTATTTTTTTTTTCAGATCCCCAGACTTATACCGTTGGAAAGGTTAGGCGATTACCTTTCCAACGGTGGGTCTTGGGGGTCTGTAGCTGCATATATGTCTGATATACAGGCTTCTAAGCAGCATGCCCCCTTTCCCTATACTTGTCATTGTATTTTTTAAAAGTTGCGCGGTGATGTCATCACGTCATTGCGCGTGAAGTCACCACGCAAAATGTGAAGCCACGTCGATGCCTGTCACTATACAGGCCTGATCTCCGGGTAGGAGCGGGTGGGAGCCCCCAGATCTCCCTCAAGGTGGGGAGAGTGCTAGCGATGGCTCTGAGCCATCGTTAGCACCTGAGTGGGAAACTCTGGGACAGCTCAGAGCGGTCATAAGCACTCAAGGGGTTAAAAAGCTTATCTATTTATATAGGTACTAGGGAAGTGTTTGATAATGGGATTGGGAACTCTTTTAGAACCCATATCACCCTTATTAAACACAATGGTGCATGAGACATTCATGTTGGACAGAAGTGAGCTCCCTCCTGTGGGGTGTCTTTTACACCTGTGATTGGTAGATGATTGCCAAAAAAATAGCAATCTCGTATGTAATTAACCATAGGAGTCGCTATCTCCTAAAGCACTTTTTTTCAAACCTTTTCTCAGGCCTCCCTAACCGGCCATATTTTGAGGATATCTGAGCTAGTGCGCAGGGGAAATAATCAGCTGATTAGTAAACATGGTTATTTTACCTGCTCTCACCCAATCCTAAAAATCTGGCCTGTTAGGGAGGCCCGAGGACAGGTTTTAAAGCCAGTGCCTTAAAAAGCGTACTACACACAACATATTCCTCAAATTAAACAAAGCCTTGTCGCCCTTTAGGTAACAGTTAATTGCCGTAGGGATTTCAATCAATTGTCCACTATGCAACTTTTATGGTTTCCTTGGATCTAAAAGTGATTCATACAGGCCCATTTATCAAGCTCCGTATGGAGCTTGAAGGGCCGTGTTTCTGGCGAGTCTTCAGACTCGCCAGAAACACAACTTATGAAGCAGCGGTCTAAAGACCGCTGCTTCATAACCCTGTCCGTCTGCTCTGAGCAGGCGGAAAGGAATCGCCGGAAATCAACCCGATCGAATGCGATCGGGTTGATTGACAGCTCCCTGCTGGCGGCCGATTGGCCGCGAGTCAGCAGGGGGCGGCGTTGCACCAGCAGCTCTTGTGAGCTGCTGGTGCAATGTTAAATGCGGAGAGCGTATTGCTCTCCGCATTTAGCGAGGTCTTGCGGACCTGATCCGCAGTGTCGGATCAGGTCCGCAAGCCCTTTGATAAATGGGCCCCTAACACCCCCACAGAATCATGGTCTAGTTTATCATTTCAGCCCATAGCTAATGCTGGCTACTTGGTTGCTAAAAGGTCGAAGCTGCTGCAACTAAATACATTATCTTCAGGTAACAACCTCTTTAAGTTGGTATTGGTTCAGGTTGTATGATTCAACATAATGCTTCCACATCTTATATTCAGTTATGCCATGTTATATCATTTCCCCATATGTTATCAGCAAGGGCCGAGTTCTTGTATTTTAAAAGGCCAAAAATCTGCTATTTCAGCTACAAAGAACAAAGAAAATGTGATAATAGAAGTAAATTAGAAAGTCCTTTAAAATTGCATGCTATACCTGAATCATTAAAGAAAAAAATTGTGTTACATGTCCCTCTAACTATACATCTTGTGTTATACATCAACTAACAATGAAGCAGTCATTAAAGGGACAGTCTACACTAATCCCTTTATTACCTATTTCTCTGTTTTGCATAACCTAATATCCTTTTTACTTCTGTGATCATCTTGTTTCTAAGCCTCAGCAGACTGCACCCTTATTTCAGTTCTTTTGACAGACTTGCATTTTAGCCAATCGGTGCTGACTACTAGGTAACTTCACAGGTGTGAAGACAATGTTATCTATATGGCACATATGAACTAACACCCTCTAGTTGTGAAAACATGTCAAAATGCATTCAGATAAGAGGTGACCTTCAAGGGCTAAGAAATTAGTATATGAGCCTATCTAGGTTTAAAATTCAACTAAGAATACCAAGAGAACAAAGTAAAATTGATTGATACAAGTAAATTTGAAAGTTGTTTAAAATTACATGCCCTATCTGAATCATGACATTTTTTTGACTAGACTGTCCCTTTAACCTAAGCCATCTGAAAGGTGCTATATATATTACAAAATACCAATTGATGGTCTAATATATAAATATTACAAAACACCAGCTCAAGAAACCCCCACTGATTATAACATGAGTAATAACTACCTTTATCACTAGGTACAAGGAAATGGTGAAAAAACAGAGCATCCTAGCCAGTAACGGCTCATACATTACTTAATTAAAGAATGATCAGGGTATTTAGATTAGCTAATTCAATGAGAAAAGATCACAAGCGCACAGATATCTAAAATCACAAAATATATTACAAAGTCAATATACATCAATACATAAAAAATACCATGATCATTCTTTAGTTAAGTAATGTATGAGTTGTTGCTTGCTAGTATGCTCTGTTTTTTTCCCTTTATTATATATATATATATATATATATATATATATATATATATACAGGTAGAAAACCCTTTATACAAACTGCTTGGGACCGGGAAAGATTTTGATTTGGGAATATTTGCATCTTTACAAAGGGACAGTTTGGAGAGAGGTTGGAATCAAATGTAAACACCATCTTATGTCATTTAAGCAATATTTACATGTCATAGTACAGCTTATACATATACATCCTAAAAGTAGTTTTATATAGTTTTTAATACTTTTGATTACATAGTACCATCATAAAAATAGTACAATACTGTAATCAAAACGGTAATATTTGAGGAGGGGGGGGGGGTAAGTGTAGACTATTATTTGCATTTATTTAAAAAAAAAAAAAACACACAGGCAGAGAAGATAGTAACTGAGGGGCAGGAAAAAATAGGAATTTTTGATAATTATATTTTTATAAAAATAGGAATTAAAAATTTTGGATTTGAGAATGTTTGGATTTTGTAATTCTGGATTTAGGGATTTGTATAGATAGATGATAAAAAAAATACTAAAAATATTTAAATTCGAGTGAAAAAAATGAAAATATAATTTAGCACAATGGTGTGAAATGACTTGGCAGTATAAGGGTTAAAACATTACTTTAACTACGGGGAGTTTCCTCTGGTTAGAATTTTCGAGAAAAATAAATAAAAATTGTATAAAGAATGACACATACAGAAAGTTAGTAAACCAAATTTCCAAAGCCAGATTTGTTTCTTTTCCAAGATTTTTGTTATTTTTTCATGGTATTCAAGTAGTGACAAAATTTGACCATTACATTTTACACTGAAACTTTCAAGAATTTGAGATAACCATCACATTTTAATCAGCCAAGTAAATACCTCAGCTAATAGATCTCTCAGATAATTTGCAACTCATCATGTAAGTGAGTTAAAAATAACCCAGTGTGATGCCAATTTTGGAGTCTTTTTTTTTAAACAACATTTATTTAGTACATTATTAACCCTGCCATCCTGCAATAATATTCCAATAATATAATGTAAGACTCTTCTCTACATAAAACTTTTTTGTACTTTATTTAAAAAAAATAAAGAAGTAAAAATATTATTTTTATTTTATTTTTTTTAAAGCTTGAATCAAATGAAACTCTTCAGAATATGTATTTGCAAGCTTGATGCTGGTAATGAAACAAAGGAGTAACATTTTGTATTCAATGAACGCTGACAGAAAATAAGCGCTAATTAATGTTCTTGATCAAGCGTTGCCTGCGCTAGAAGTAAGCTTTTTTGCACTTGTCTGGTTGCGCTCGTATTATGAGTTGAAAGTAAACTGTTTTCGTTGGCGTGCTAACCCAACGAGCGCAAAAAGCATGAACGTTCATTAGGGCTGCAACTAACGATTATTTTTATAATCGATTAATCGGCAGATTATTTTTTCGATTAATCGACTAATCGGATTAAAAAAAGAATCAATAATTGTTTCCTACATTTTAAATAAAATCCACATACTGAGTGTTACAAATATAAACTTCAGACTAAAACTTTAGATTGACACAACTGTTTGTCGAATTTTTAAGCAGCAGAGGAGTGTTTTACAATCAAGTAAAACAAAACCGCAAACTGTTTGAAAAGAGAACTAGAAACAGTTAGACTATCACTGTTTCTAACATTCTGTTATTCACTCTTTCAAAAACTTTGCATATGCAAAAGAAGGGGGAGGGGGAGTGTCTTATTTACCACTTGCAGTGGGCTTTCCAAATACCTTTTCAACAGAGCTAAACTAAGAGCTTCTAAGTAAGTTTTCAAACAGTTTATACTGGATTTTTATATCAGTATCTTTGCATCTTATTCTTTATAGTAGTGTCTATTACATGCAGTTATATGAAAATGAGTGTATACTATCCCTTTAAGGGGTCGAGGTGTCTTAGGCTTCTTTTTTCCCCTTCTTGGGGCTGGTGGGAGGTCATTAGTTCGGGCATTTACGGCCTTTTTCTTTCTCCTACTGCTTCTCGTCTGCTCCCATGTTTTGGGGCTCTGGAGAATGCGTTTTTCTCTGTTGTTTTTTCTGGAGCTGCCCTTACTTAAAATGTCTCAGTTTTATCTGTCGCTCGCCAGAAATTATGAGGCTTGTCCATTGTTAATTCCTTGAGCTGTGGGGGTTTCCGAGAGTTGATCCTGAAGGGATTGTTTGCAGACTATTTTATCTTCTCAAAATGGATTATCTAGTTTTTAAGCTCTAACTCTGGGGTGCTGTCCCTCGAGCCTCTAGGAGATATGCTTTCTGTCTATGGGATGCTTAGCGAACATCCAGTGTCCAAGGACCTTTGAATGTGGCTGTGGTTGCATCTCCTGGGGTACAGGTTCTCCGTATGAGGTATCCCTATGGTTCCTCAGGGGTTACTACCTTGTAGCCGGCTCCGGTTTCTCGGACATGTTCTTGTCTTGGTTTTCTGACTGAATCTCTTAGATGGGTTTTGTGTGGTTTAGTCCATCCGGTTTTGAGACTTACACTTGCCCTTTCAGGGTTTTTTGTTTTTCTCTTATCGGAGACTTGGAAATAGCCTGATGGGTAGTTTAGCTGTCTAATGAGCGGGTGATTGCAGTTTTTTTATCTGTTTCAGCTATTTGCACCTTAAAGCTGTGCTTGATGGCTGTTTGTTTTTTATGATGATAAAGTTTCAATTTTGTATCAATACATAGCAACAAACCTGCATTGATGTGTATTCTTAAATACATTATTTTCGTTTTCCGTTTATTGTGTTACAATAGTGTTTATCAAGCTTCCAAGGTGTAGGTGGATATTCACACTGTATTTTATGTGTGTCTTGAGCCATACGGCCAAGATAGTACCTTAATTTTGTGGTGTCTTAGTCGTCCTTGTTCACAGTGCACTGTAAAGATAATGGTGTTAGCAGTTGTGGGTGAACCTCCTGTATCCCCGGTGAAGTATCGTTTGTGCAGTCTCCCCAATGGAGTGTGGTCTGTATGTGCTCCATTTACCGGGTGTTGGTTACTTCACCTGCTTACTTCTTTTGCGGCTTTGCTTTTTGTTCTGATAGCAGTTCTGCTCCAAGATGTTTCTTTGGTTTTCAAGCAAGCCGAGGTGGTTTCCATGTATGACCTCTGTTAACCGGGTCTTTGCCTCCTCTGTATGATCTGTAATCCTTCAATGTGTTTATAAGGTTCTACGCGTTTCGGCTAGCAGCCGTTCTCAAGATTCATGTTCATTCACGCCTTCTATCTCTTAACTCTTTCAGTGCCACTATAACATGTTTCTCATGATACATTGTTACCTTCTTATTATTAATTTGATCTTTATTTCATTTTATTAAAATTCAAGTTCACCACAAAATTAAGGTACTATCTTGGCCTTACGGCTGAAGACACATAAAATACAGTGTGAATATCCACCTACACCTTGGAAGCTTGATAAACACTATTGTAACACAATACAACGGAAAACGAAAATAATGTATTTAAGAATACACATCAATGCAAGTTTGTTTTAAAGAAATACACTATTGATACAAAATTTAAACTTTATCGTCATATTCACAATTCAAAGTTTCACGCATCTCTAATGAATTATATATATTCGGTGGCCGCTACAATTAGATTTGTTATAATTATATTCATGTCAACTAGAAGGTAATTTTGTTTTAACCCCTTAATGACCACAGCACTTTTCCATTTTCTGTCCGTTTGGGACCAAGGCTATTTTTACATTTTTGCGGTGTTTGTGTTTAGCTGTAATTTTCCTCTTACTCATTTACTGTACCCACACATATTATATACCGTTTTTCTCGCCATTAAATGGACTTTCAAAATATACCATTATTTTCATCATATCTTATAATTTACTATAAAAAATATTATAAAATATGAGGAAAAAATGGAAAAAAACACACTTTTTCTAACTTTGACCCCCAAAATCTGTTACACATCTACAACCACCAAAAAACACCCATGCTAATTAGTTTCTAAATTTTGTCCTGAGTTTAGAAATACCCAATGTTTACATGTTCTTTACTTTTTTTGCAAGTTATAGGGCTATAAGTACAAGTAGCACTTTGCCATTTCCAAACCACTTTTTTTCAAAATTAGCGCTAGTTACATTGGGATACTAATATCTTTCAGGAATCTCTGAATATCCATTGACATGTATATATTTTTTTTTAGAAGACATCCCAAAGTATTGATCTAGGCCCATTTTGGTATATTTCATGGCACCATTTCACCGCCGAATGCGATCAAATAAAAAAATTATTTTACTTTTTCACAAATTTTTTCACAAACTTTAGGTTTCTCACTGAAATTATTTACAAACAACTCATGAAATTATGGAATAAATGGTTGTAAATGCTTCTCTGGGATCCCCTTTGTTCATAAATAGCAGACATATATGGCTTTGGCTTTGCTTTTTGGTAATTAGAAGGCTGCTAAATGCCACTGCGCACCAACCGTGTATTATGCCCAGCAGTGAATGGGTTAATTAGGGAGCATGTAGGGAGCTTCTAGGGTTAATTTTAGCTCTAGTGTAGTGTAGTAGACAACCCCAAGTATTGATCTAGGCCCATTTTGGTATATTTCATGCCACCATTTCACCGCCAAAAGCAATCAAATAAAAAAAATTGTTCACTTTTTCAAACTTTAGGTTTTTCACTAAAATTATTTACAAACAGCTTGTGCAATTATGGCACAAATGGTTTTAAATGCTTCTCTGGGATCCCCTTTGTTCATAAATAGCAGACATATATGGCTTTGGCGTTGCTTTTTGGTAATTATAAGGCCGCTAAATGCTGCTGCGCATCACATGTGTATTATGGCCAGCAGTGAAGGAGTTAATTAGGTAGTTTGTAGGGAGCTTGCAGGGTTAATTTTAGCTTTAGTGTAGAGATCAGACTCCCACCTGACACATCCCACCCCCTGATCCCTCCCAAACAGCACTCTTCCCTCCCCCACCCCACAATTGTCCCCGCCATCTTAAGTACTGGCAGAAAGTCTGCCAGTACTAAAATAAAAGGTATAAAAAAAAAAAAAAAATTTTAAGCATATTTACATATGCTGCTATGTAGGGTCCCCCCTTAGCCCCCAACCTCCCTGATCCCCCCAAAATAGCTCCCTAACCCTCCCCCTCTGCCTTATTGGGGCCATCTTGGGTACTGGCAGCTGTCTGCCAGTACCCAGTTTGCAAATAAAAATGTTTTTTTTTTAATGTTTAACTATTAGTTTCTGTAGTGTAGCTTCCCCCCCACAGTCCAATACCCCACCAGCCAAACCGATCACCAAAATAACCATATTAACCCCTTTGATCCCCACTTCTCACAAAAACATTTTCTGTAGCGTAGTGGTTCCCACCCGCTCCCTCCCCGTGCACGCGCGCGCGTCCGTGCGCATCCCCCCGGTCGTCCCCGCCCCCGATCCCGCCCCCCTCCGCATCACAAAGGCCATCGATGGCCGCCACCCACCTCCCACACCGGCTCCCACCCACCAACGAACGTAGCCGTTAATGTCCGGTGCAGAGAGGGCCACAGAGTGGCTCTCTCTGCACCGGATGGCTACAAATGGTTATTGCAGGATGCCTCGATATCGAGGCATCACTGCAATAACCGGAAAGCAGCTGGAAGCGAGCAGGATCGCTTCCAACTGCTTTCCAAACCGAGGACGTGCAGGGTACGTTCTCAGGCATTAACTGCCTTTTTTTTGAGGACGTACCCTGCACGTCCTCGGTCATTAAGGGGTTAATATACATTTGTATCTGTATAATTCTCACTGTAGGATTATAGCGCATATTTACCAACCATATTTTAGAACGGACGGAATTTTAGCCCATAATTGGCTTATTATGTATTTTGGCTTACCTAGTTTATCTTTAGCCTATCTATCTATTGGGTTCTTGTAAAGCGCGGCTATTCACCCGTAAGTGTCTCAAGGCGCTAAGGGTTTCAGTTCAGTCGAAGAGCCAGGTCTTGAGGTCCTTTCTGAAGTTAGTTAGGGCGGTAGCTTGTCTGAAGTGCAGCAGGAGGGTGTTCCAAGTCTTGGCTGCCAGGTGAGAGAAGGATCTGCCTCCCGCTGTAGTTTACCTGATGCGGGGGATGACTGCGAGGGCTTGGTCGGCCGATTGAAGTTGTCTGGCAGGGGTGTAGAAGTTAATGCGGCGGTTCAAGTATTCAGGACAGATGTTGTGGAGGGCCTTTAATGCGTGGGTGAGAAGCTTGACGGTTATTCTTTTGTTGATGGGGAGCCAGTGCAGGTTCTGCAGGTGTTTGGTGATGTAGTATTTACAAGGGATGTTAAGGATTAGTCTGGCTGAAGCATTCTGGATGCGCTGTAGTCTCTTTTGGAGCTTGATGGTGGTGCCGGCGTAGAGTGCGTTACCATAGTCCAGTCGGCTGCTGACGAAGGAATGAGTGACAGTCTTCCTGGTCTCGGTTGGGATCCATTTAAAGATCTTTTGCAGCAGGTGAAGTGTGTGGAAGCATGCATTAGAGAAGGTGTTGATTTGCCGGTCCATGGAGAGCGATGAGTCCAGGATGACGCCTAAATTTCGTGCATGGTCGGTGGGGGTTGGAGGGTGTCCGAGGGCTGTGAGCCACCAGGAGTTATTCCAAGCGGATGTGGTGGGACCGAGGAGGTGGACTTCGGTCTTGTATGCATTCAGCTTTAGGCAGTTGTAGCTCATCCAGGTGGCGACTGCTGTCAGCCCTTCCTGGAGGTTTCTCTTAGCGGTGGTGGGGTCACTGGTGAGTGAGATGATTAGCTGGGTGTCGTCGGCGTAGGAGACTATGTTGAGGTCGTGTCGTCCGGCGATGGAAGTGAGAGGGGCCATGTAGATGTTGAATAGGGTGGGGCTCAGTGAAGAGCCTTGGGGTACACCGCAGCTGATTTCTGTGGGCTTGGAGGTGAAGGGTGGGAGTCTAACTTTCTGGGTTCTGCTGGTGAGGAAGGAGGTGATCCATTCCAGGGCTTTGTCGCGTATGCCGGCATCGTGTGGCGGTTGCGGAGGGTGAAGTGGGAGACAGTGTCGAATGCTACTGAGAGGTCTAGGAGAATGAGGGCGGCGGTCTCTCCTCGGTCGAGTAGGGCGAGGATGTCGTCTGTGGCAGCGAGGAGGGCGGTCTCGGTGCTGTGGTTGCTCCTGAAGCCGGATTGGGAGGGGTCCAGGGCAGTGTTCCCTCTAAGGCCAGTTTTGTGTGCAGCCCAGCAGTAAAACAGTTAATTAGGTAACCACACCCGGCAATTAGCAAATACTGCACAATGCAGATTGCAAGCTATGGTTCTCTTATTAACTGGTTCACTTCTGGACCACATACAAAACTGGCCTTAGAGGGAACACTGGTCCAGGGTGTGGTTGGCTTTGATGTAGTCAACGAGTTGCGCGTTGATGGACTTCTCGATGACTTTGGCCGCAAAGGGGAGCAAAGAGATTGGGTGGTAGTTCTTTGGATCATTGGGGTCAGCCGTGGGTTTTTTCAGTAGGGGTTTTAATTCTGCGTGCTTCCGATCATCCGGGAAGGTGCCGGTTTTCGATGGAGCAGTTGATGGTGCTGCAGAGCTCGGGGGCGATGGTGTCACCTGCTTTGTTGAAAATGTGATGCGGGCATGGGTCTGAGGGTGCTCCGCAGTGGATCGATCTCATGATTCTGATGGTGTACTCTGTGGTGAGGGGGCTCCAGATGGTCCGTGGGGGGTAGGCAGTGGTGTATTTGGGTGAGGTATCGGTGGGAGTTGGTAGGTAGGCGGTGGTGGGTGAGTTCTGGGGTGCAAAGCTTTCATCTTCCGGTGGAAGTACATTGCGAGGTTATCGCAGAGGTCCTGGGAGGGCGGGATGTCGTTGTTGTCGCTGTTGGGATTGGAGAATTCCTTGATGACTGTGAATAGCTCCTTGCTGTTGTGGACGTTGGCATTAATTCTATCTTGGATGGCTGTCTTCTTGGTGGTTTTGATAAGGTGGTGGTGGGTAGTGATGGCTTCTTTGTAGGCTGTTTTATTTGAGTGGGTCTTGCTGGATCTCCAGGTCCTTTCCAATCGCCTGCAGTGGCGTTTGGAGTCCTGGAGGGCAGGGGTGAACCAACTAGCCTTGTTGGTGGGTTGGCAGTTGTACGGTTTCTTGAGAGGGGCGAGGGTGTTGGCGCAGTCTGTGAGCCAGTGGTGGAGGTTACAGGCGGAGGAGTTGGCATCTGTGGAGGTAGCTGGGGGGCACTTGTTCAAGGTGGAGTGCAGTTGGTCTTCGGTGATGTTGTTCCAGTTTCTGCAGGGTGGGTGGTGCTGCCGGAGGTGTGTGGTGGGTTTGTTGAAGGAAAAGTGTATGCAATGGTGGTTGATCCAATGGAGTTCGGTGATGTGGTTGACTGAGATGTAGTTGCCTGCAGAGAAGATAGGGTAGAGTGTGTGTCAGGCTAAGTGGGTTGGGGAGTTGACGGGTTGCTTTAGTCCGATGGTTCCAAGGTTTTCTTAGAGGTTGGCGGTGTTGTGGTCATTGGGGTTGTCTAGGTGGAAGTTGAGGTCACCGAGGAGGATGTAGTCTGTTGAGGGGAGGGCGTGGGGTGCGATGAGGTCAGTGATGGAGTCGCAGAAGGTAGGATGAGGTCTGGGAGGTCTGTAGATGAGGGTGGTGTTGGGACTGACCTGGATCTTGAAGTGTAGGTGTTCCAAGCCTGGTGAGTGGTAGTCGGAGCTGGTTGTGACGTGGAGGGAGTGTTTGTGGACGATGGCGATGCCTCGTCCTGGTCGGTTGCTGTGGTCCTTGTGGGAGTATCCGTCGGGGATGGCGATGTCAGGCATTGATGTGGGGTTCAGCCAGGTTTCGGTGAGAAAGGCAACATCTGGGGAGGTGGAGTTGAGCAGGTTCCAGATTTTGACGGCATGCTTGCGGACGGAGCGGGTGTTGAGGAGGATGCAGTTGAGGTGGTGGCGGTTGTTTTTGCGTGAAGTGATTGGCAGGTTAGTGGTTCGGAGGGAGGAGAAGGCGCGTGAGGTGACTGTCAGGTTAGTGGTTCGGAGGGAGGAGAAGGCGCAGTTGCGGCAGGTGAAGGGTCCTATGGTGTTCGTCGGGCATGCGTGGTGGCAGGCAGATGATCTACCGGTGTTGAGATGGAGGAGGGTGCTGGTGTCGTAGTGGCGGTGGTTGTAGGAGCCAGGGTTAGTGGCGCTGGACGCCGCACCCGACGCGCAGCAACCTCCATTAAATAGGTGCTGGGCGGAGGGGGGGCAGGGCAGTGGCTGTAGAAAGAAAGTTAACAAAGGGAGTTACCTGTGCTGTGCTGGTAGGCTGGGGGCAGGGCAGTGGCTGTGGCATGGGAGAGACAAGCAGGAAGGAGAGCAGGCTAGAAGAAGCTGCAGTCTCAGAGTAAGGCAGCAGCAACCTCCATTAAATAGGTGCTGGGAGGCAGGGCAGTGGCTGTAGAAAGAAAGTTAACAAAGGGAGTAACCTGTGCTGTGCTGGTAGGCGGGGGGCAGGGCTGTGGCATGGGAGAGACAAGCAGGAAAGAGAGCAGGCTAGAAGCTGCAGTCTCCCTAGTATATGTTTAATATAAACATATAAGATTGTTTTATCCATTTGGGTATATACCCATTAATTGATCAATAAATTGTTTTATTATATTTTTGAGGCCATCACTAGACTGTTTTATTCAATATAACATTGTATCTTAACCATATCTACAGGAGTACATATAACATATATATTTTTCTTTCATGTAATTGGCAAGAGTCCATGATCTAGTGACATATGGGATATACAATCCTACCAAGAGGGGCAAAGTTTCTCAAACCTCAAAATGCCTATAAATACACCCCTCACCACACCCACAATTCAGTTTTACAAACTTTGCCTCCCTATGGAGGTGGTGAAGTAAGTTTGTGCTTGATTTTCTTCTGTGATATGCGCTTCTCAGCATTTTGAAGCCTGATTCCTCTCAGAGTACAGTGAATGTCAGAGGGATGTGAAGGGAGTATCACCTATTGAATTCTATGGTTTTCCTTGTGGGAAATCTTTTTCATAGGTTCTCTGTTATCGGTCGTAGAGATTCATCTCCTACCTCCCTTTTCAGATTGACGATATACTCTCATATTCCATTACCTCTACTGATAATTGTTTCAGTACTGGTTTGGCTATCTGCTATATGTGGATGGGTGTCTTTCGGTAAGTATGTTTTCATTACTTAAGACACTCTCATCTATAGTTTGGCACTTTATGTATTAATGTAAAGTTCTAAATATATGTATTGTACTTATATTTGCCATGAGTCAAGTTTATGTATATTTCCTTTTGCAGACTATCAGTTTCAAAATTGGGAAAACATATTTAGGAAGTTATTTTTTCTTACCTGGGGTATAGTGTTTTCTTCAAAATTGACTGTTTTTTCATTAATTTTTGCGGGCAAAATTAGGCTTGCGAGGCCGCAAAATGCTGATATTTATTGCGTCATTCTTGCCGCAAGAATTTTTTGGCGTGAAGGTACATTCGGTGACACAAATTCGTAATTTCTGGAGTCTTAGTTGACGCCAGGTCTCCTTGCACAATGTTGCATCTGGCCTGATGTGCGTTTTTTTTGGCGCCGGATGTTGTTGGCGCCAAAAAAAATCATTTTGCATTGCGCGTCATACTTGGCACCAAATAATTTCATTATTTAAATCCCACTTCCGATATGCCTCTTGCCTTTTTCTATGCTCAGAGGGCTATGCTGTTTGCATTTTTTTCCCATTCCTGAAACTGCCATATAAGGAAATTGATAATTTTGCTTTATATGTTGTTTTTTATCTTATATTTGCAAGATGTCTCAATCTGATCCTGTCTCAGAAACTACTGTTAGATCCCTGCTGCCTGATAACAGTTCTACTAAAGACATTGTATCTGTTGTAAGTTAGCGGAGATTATATCTCCAGCTGTAGTATGTAACAGTTTTAATGCAGAGAATGTATCCATCAGTACTAGTACAATGCCTGTTGTTCCTTCAACATCTAATGTACATGATATCCCTGAGAATATAAAAGATTTTATTGCTGATGCGATTCAGAAGGCTTTGTCTGCTATTCCGCCTTTCTAATAAACGTAAAAGGTCTTTTAAAACTTCTAATAAAGTTGATGAAATTTCAAATGACCAACAATATACTGAATTATCCTCCTCTGATGAGGATCTATCTGATTCAGAAGATCCTACCTCAGATATTGACACTGACAAATCTACTTGTCTCTTTAAGATGGAGTATATTCGTTCGTTGTTAAGAGGTGTTGATTACTTTGGATATTGAGGAAACTAGTCCTCTTGATACTTCAAATAGTAAACGTTTAAATTCTGTTTATAAACCTCCTGTGGTTACTCCAGTTCCTGATGCTATTTCTGATATGATTTCAAAGGAATGGAATAGGCCTGGTACTTCTTTTATTCCTTCTTCTAGGTTTAAAAAGGTGTATCCTTTGCCAGCAGTCAGATTGGAGTTTTGGGGGAAAATTCCCAAAGTTGATGGGGCTATTTCTACTCTTGCCAAATGTACTACTATCCCTATGGAAGATAATACTTCTTTTAAGGATCTTTTAGATAGGAAACTTGAATCTTATCTAAGGAAAGCGTACTTATATTCTGGCTATTTTCTCAGGCCTGCCATTTCTATGGCTAATGTTGCAGCTGCATCAACTTTCTGATTGGAAAGCTTAGAGCAACAGGAAACAGATCCTGATTTGTCTAGCATTGTTTGCTTGCTTCAACATGCTAATCATTTTATCTGTGATGCTATTTTTGATATCATCAAAATTGATGTTCAATCTATGTCTTTAGCTATTTTAGCTAGAAGAGCTTTGTGGCTCAAGTATTGGAATGCTGACATGGTATCTAAGTCTAGATTACTATCTCTTTTTTTTCCAAGGTAACAATTTATTTGGTTCTCAGTTGGATTCAATTATTTCAACTGTCACTGGGGGGAAGGGAGTTTTTTTTACCTCAGGATAAAAGATCTAAGGGTAAATCTAAAGCTTCTTATCGTTTTCATTCTTTTCAACAGAATAAGGAACAGCAACCAAATCCTTCCCCCAAAGAATCTGGTTCCAATTGAAAACCTTCAAGTTGGAATAAATCCAAGCCTTTTAAGAAACCAAAGCCAGCCCCCAAGTCTGCATGAAGGTGGAGCCCTCATTCCAGCTCAGCTGGTGGGGGCATTTTAAAAATTTTCAAAAATATTTGGGCAGATTCTGTCCAAAATCATTGGATTAAGAGTATTGTCTCTCAAGGGTATCGAATAGGATTCAGAGGAAGACCTCCTGTGAGAAGATTTTTTCTCTCATGCGTTCCAGCAAATCCAGTGAATGCTCAGGTTTTCCTGAAGTGTGTTTTAGATCTAGAGCTTTTTATGGGTAATCATACCAGTTCCGTTTCAGGAACAGGGTCTGGGGTTTTATTCAAATCTATTCATTGTCCCAAAGAAAGAAAATTAATTCAGGCCAGTTTTGGATCTGAAAATTTTTAATCGTTTTGTAAGAGTGCCAACTTTCAAAATGGTGACTAAGGACTAGTCTGCCTTTTTGTTCAGCAAGGTCATTATATGTCCACGATAGACTTACAGGATGCATATCTTCATATTCCGATTCATCCAGATCACTATTGGTTTCTGAGATTCTCTTTTCTAGACAAGCATTACCAATTTGTCACTCTTCCATTTGGCCTAGCGACAGCTCCAATAATTTTTTCAAAGGTTCTTGGTGCCCTACTCTCTGTAATCAGAGAACAGGGTATTGCGGTTTTTCCTTATTTGGATGATATCTTGGTACTAGCTCAGTCTTTACATTCTGCCGAATCTCACACAAATCAACTAGTGTTTTCTCTCAAAGACATGGTTGGAGGATCAATTTACCAAAAAGTTCCTTGATTCCTCAGACAAAGGTCACCTTTTTAGGTTTCCAGATAGATTCAGTGTCCATGTCTATAACAGACAAGAGACAAATAAAATTGGTTTCAGCTTGTCGGAACCTTCAGTCTCAATCATTCCCTTCAGTGGCTATGTGCATGGAAGTTATAGGTCTCATGACTGCAGCATCGGACGCAATCCCCTTTGCTCGTTTTCATATGAGACCTCTCCAGCTTTGGATGCTGAAACAATGGTGCAGGGATTATACAAAGATATCACAGTTAATATCCTTAAATCCCAATGTTCGACTCTCTCTGACTTGGTGGTTAGACCACCATCATATTGTTCAAGGGGCCTCTTTTGTTCGTCCAACCTGGACTGTAATCACAACAGATGCAAGTCTTTCAGGTTGGGGAGCTGTCTGGGGATCTCTGACAGCACAAGTAGTTTGGAAACCTCAAGAGCGAGATTATCAATCAATATTTTAGAACTCCGTGCTTTTTTCAGGGCTCTTCAGGTTTGGCCTTTGTTGAATAGAGAACCATTCATTTGTTTTCAAACAGACAATATCACATCTGTGGCATATGGCAATCATCAGGGTGGGACTCACAGTCCCCTAGCTATGAAAGAAGTAACTCGGATACTTTCTTGGGCGGAATCCAGCTCTTGTCTAATTTCTGCGGTACATATCCCAGGTGTAGACAGTTGGGAAGCGGATTATCTCAGCCATCAGACTTTACATCTGGGGGAGTGGTCTCTCCATCCAGATGTGTTTTTTCAGATTGTTCAGATGTCGGGTCATCCAGAAGTAGATTTGATGGCTTGCCATCTAAACAAGAAACTTCCCAGGTACTTGTCCAGGTCCAGGGATCCTCAGAGTTAGTGGATGCCTTAGCAGTTCCTTGGTTTTACCAACCTGCTTATATCTCCCCGCCTCTAGTTATTCTTCCAAGAGTGATCTCCAAGATCATCATGGAACAATCATTTGTGTTTTAGGTAGCACCAGCATGGCCTAACAGGTTCTGGTATGCGGATCTTGTCCAGATGTCCAGTTGCCAACCTTGGCCACTTCCTTAAAGACCAGACCTTTTGTCTCAAGGACCGATTTTTCCATCAGGATCTCAAATCGTTAAATTTGAAGGTATGGAAATTGAACGCATAGAGGTTTCTCTGACTCAGTGATTAATACTATGTTACAGGAACGTAAATCTGTTTCTAGGAAGATTTATTATCGAGTTTGGAAGCCTTATATTTCATGGGATTCTTCTCATAAATTCTCCTGGCATTATTTTAGAATTCCTAGAATTTTACAGTTCCTTCAGGATGGTTTGGATAAAGGTTTGTCTGCAAGTTCCTTGAAGGGACAAATTTCTGCTCGTTGTGTTTTATTTCACAGAAAGATTGCTAAGCTTCCTGATATTCACTGTTTTGTGCAGGCTTTGGTCCGCATCAAGCCTGTCATTAAATCAATCTCTCCTCCTTGGAGTCTTTATTTGGTTTTGAAGGCTTTGCAGGCTCCTCCTTTTGAGCCTATGCATTCTTTGGATATTAAACTACTTTCTTGGAAAGTGTTGTTCCTTTTGGCTATCTCTTCTGCTAGAAAAGTTTCTGAATTATTTGCTCTTTCTTGTAAAATTCCTTTTCTGATTTTCCATCAGGATAAGGCAGTTTTGCGGACTTCATTTAATTTTTTTTTTTTTTTTTTTTTTTTTTTTAAATATATTTTATTGAAAAACTCAAGCTTTGTATACAACATGTAAAGTTTTCACATATATGTTTTCCAGTCTTTACTTTTTTTTTTTTTTTTCCCCCCTTCCAACTTCTCAGTGTTGTCCTTGGCAGCTTGTGCCATTGTTGTAGATACTGCTAAGTTTCGCAGTTCCATTATAGAGTCTGAGTCCATATAGGCCTTACAGCCTGGCAAACATAATCGATAATACTTGGTAAAGATACTAGCTTGTATTTAAACAAATATAAAGTTTCATGTAAAAGATGAAACAGTGTGTGACCTCTGTGTAACACCATTAAAAGGAAAAGGGTCATAGGTTCACCCGTGGAAGGATTTTTACATGCAATTGATTCTGCACAGTTTGTTGTCCCTTGTTTCCCGGTTCTGTCATTGTGTTCTACGCGTTTTTGTGTCTTATCCCTACTTAGCCAGTAGGTAGATATGTTATGTAAGTAATCACGTCTTTTGTCCTGAGGTGTAGTGTGTCTGCGTTGTCTAATGTCAGTGGTCGGTGTCGCGCTGCTCCCATTGTTGCAACATTAGGTCATGTATGTCTGCTGTGCCATGCTGTATGTGGTGGTACCTTGATTTTCCCAGTCCTCTATGGATGGTATCGTCTTTGTTTTCCAATATTTTGGAATGAGCATTTTGGCACTATTCAACATAATTAGGAGTAAAGCCTTGCTCTGCTTAGTCTCTAGTTTAGGTAGTGATAGAAATAGGATCGTCTTTGGGCTGTTTTGTAACGGTTTCCCTATTATGTGTGTAATCTGGAGGAAGACACCTACCCAGTACATGTCGAGTTTGGGGCAGGACCACCAAATGTGTGTTGGTGTGCCCTCTTCACCGCAGTCTCTCCAGCACCTCCCCGAAGCTGTCTTATATATGCAATGCAACCTACTAGGTGTAAGGTACCATCTTGATATAAATTTATAGCTTACCTCTTGTACTCGTACAGAAACTGAGGCTTTCTTGGTAATTTGGAACGCGGTGTGCCACTCTGTATTCTCTATCTCCACTTGTAGTTCTTTTTCCCATGCCCTCACATATGTGGGGAGTGTATTGGCATCCTCCAATATTAATAATTTATATGTCAATGAGATGGCATGAGACGTAGGGGTAACTCGGGTGCACAGGGTTTCAAAGACCGTTTTCTGTCTTGTAAATGAACCCCTGGAGTGGTGTGTTGCAAGAAAGTGATTGATCTGTGAGTGTGCTAACCAATTCAGATGTGTCCCCAGTGCTGTCTCTTGAATGTCTGCTAATGGTGCGAGTTTGCCTCCTTCCAAGAGGGAGGAGATCGTCATGTCACCGAAGGAAGACCCTGGTTCTATGTCCCTTGGTTTGTAGTTCCAAGGTATTTCAGGGTTCTGGTACAATGGGGTTAATGGTGCATGGATGGAAGAAATATTTGTGGAGGTGCGTTGGATTTTATCCCAGTGTGAATAAAAATCTATTAGTAATGGGTATGTGGATGTGGCTTTGGATCTGTGTTTCTCTGGGGCCCACGCCTGAAGACCTGCATTTCTTGTATTAAGGATATCACAGTCCAGTTGTACCCACTTCTTGTTGGGGTCGTTATGGCACCAGTCTAATAGTCTCTGTAATATGGTGGATTTTTTGTAAGTGGGAATGTTTGGAACTCCCAGACCTCCTCTGTCTCTTGGGAGGTATAGGGTTCTCTTTGCTATCCTTGGCCTAATGTTTCCCCAGATGTAATGTTCCAGTATACTTTGTAGTTTATGTAGGTAATTTGTTGGCAGTGGAATTGGGGTAGTCTGGAGTAGATATAATATCCTTGGGACTACGTTCATTTTGACAACGTTAATTCTCCCTACCCATGAAATTGTCTTCTTTTTCCAACTAGAAAGATCTGACACCAGGTTGTGTTCTAGTGCTTTGTAGTTGGCTTGAAATAGTACCTGTGGGTCTGGTGATAAGTGTATGCCTAAATATCTCATTGTTGTCTGTTGTGTGCGAAGTGGGCAGTCTTGAAGTATCTCAAATAAAGAGTCGGGGTCATATGTAATATTTAATAGTTCAGACTTAGTTGTGTTAAGATGAAAATTTGATACCCGTCCATAGTCACCAAACACCTTCAGGGCCCTGGGCATGGAGGTTTCCGTTTTCGTCAATGTAAGTAGGACATTGTCTGCGTAGAGTGCGAGCTTGTGTTCATTCAAGCTTATAGAGACCCCTGATATCAACGTGTCCTCTCTTATTTTCTGCGCCAGTACCTCTATGGTTATGGCAAAGAGAATTGGTGAGAGGGGGCAGCCTTGTCTCGTGCCATTGTGAATGTAGAACCTATCGGATAGTAGACCGTTTACTTTGACACGCGCTGTTGGGAATTCATATAGTGTGAAGATTTGGGAGATAATGGAGTTGCTAAATTTCATTTTATGTAGAACCGCTTTTAGAAAAGGCCAATGTACCCTGTCAAAGGCTTTCTCTGCGTCTGTCGACACAAAGATTGACGGGATTTTGTGTTGCTGGACATAGTTCATTAATTGCAGTACCTTTAAGGTGTTGTCCCTCGCCTCCCTCCCAGGGACAAAACCCACTTGGTCCGGATTAATCAATGTGGGCAGATACTTATTAATTCTATTGGCCAGAATCTTAACAAATATTTTAATATCACAGTTTAAGAGAGAAATGGGGCGAAAATTTTCTGGTTTATTTGGGTTTTTGCCTGGTTTAGGCAAGACTGTGATATAAGCCTCTAACATGTTGTCTGGAAAAACCCCCTCCTTTAGTAATGAGTTAAATAGAGATATTAGTGGTGATATTAGATGGTGTATAAAGGTTTTATAGTATTTAATACCCAGACCGTCTGGTCCTGGGCTCTTGCCGTTTGGCATGGACTTAATGGCGGCTGCAATTTCATCTTTTGTAATTGGTACATCTAAAGCCCCGGCGCTTTCTGTGTCAAGAGTGGGTAGGGTCACCCCTTCCAGATAGTTGTCTATCTCTCGTAGGTCACAGTCATTGTGTATGTTGTATAGTTTTTCGTAGTACTGTCTGAATGTCTCCGATATTTGTATACTGTCTCTGTGCATGTCTCCCGTTGTATCCGCTAATTCGTGCACATGGGTTGTTAGTTGCTGGCGTTTTAATGCCTTGGCAAGTGAGGACCCTGATTTGTTATTTACATCAAAGTATTTTTGTTGTAGTATTACAGCTTTGTGTTGGTATTCCCTGATGTAGTGGTTGTTAAGCTCATGCCTGGCTTTGGTTAAATTTTTTAGATAGATTGTGGAGGTCGGGTGTTGTTTGTGTTGTGTTTCCCAGTATCCTATTTGAGAGAGAGTAGAGTTCACGAACTGTCTGTCATTTTTTATTTTTCTCGCTTTGTGTTTGATGAATTCCCCCCTGATTACACATTTGTGTGCTTCCCATGTCGTTGCCGTTGATGTGTCTGAGGGTGTGTTTTCCCTGAAGAAATGTCCTAGTGTTTCATCAATGTCCATCTGGATTAATGGGTTAGCTAGAGCAGTTTCGTCAAGCCTCCACATAAAGGGATGTGGTGGTATGCTTGGCCATTTGATCATGCACTTTACTGGTGCGTGATCAGACCATGTTATTGGTAAAATTTCAGCTTTTTCCACCATAGTCAATCCTATCTGGTCTGTCACTATGTAGTCAATTCTAGTGTAAGTATGGTGTGGGTGTGAGTAGAATGTGAAGTCTGAGGCGTCTGGGTGCTCTGTTCTCCAGATGTCATGTATCTTTAGCAGTTGCAGTTGGGAGTTAATGGATTTTATGACTTTCATCAGTGTGCTTGTCCTCCCTGTCGATGTGTCTCGCGAGGGGTCTAGTGGCAGGTTAAAGTCGCCCGCAATGAACAACACCCCTTTCATATGTTCCAGTAGTAACTGTGTGACCTGTCTAAAAACTAGGTGCTGTCCCTGATTGGGTAGGTAGATATTAACCAGCGTGACATACGTGTTGAAGAGGAGCCCTGTCACTATCAGATATGTTCCTTTGGTATCTTTGATGACATGTTTCGGTTGGAAAAGTACAGTGTTTTTGAGGAATATACCTACTCCTCCTTTCTTATTTGGCCCCGAGGCCAGGAAGGAGGTCTTATATTGGTTGTTCATGTACTTGGGTTCCCTCCCCTTTTTAAAGTGTGTCTCTTGTATAAAGAGTATATCCCCTTTGGTTTTATGCAGTTGGTGGAACGCTATTGACCTTTTCTCAGGGCTGTTAAGGCCCTTGGCGTTTATAGATACTAGTGAGAGGGGTTGCCCCTGTGTGTTTCTCTGGTCTGTCATGTTATTCTTCCCACCTATCTGAGGTGTGTGGGTCAATTCTATGTGGTGGCTTTCGTCTGTGTATGTGGGGTGTATAGTACCTTTTTGTAATGTGTACCTGTAGTCGGGTCCAAGTCTGGTATTTAGATGCGTTTACGTCGTGGAAATGAGAGTTCGGCAGTTCGTGTAAGCAGAGTTGTTGCGTCTATGTGGTTAAGGTGCGGTGAAAGGAAGCTCAGTTGGTGCCACAGGTGAACCTAAAATAAATTGGTATGAGGTTAACTTGCAATGCAACAATGAATTAACAACAGGGCAACAGTATCAATCAACAAACAGTAATAACAAATTGAAATGAAATAACAAGATAGGGCTATATCCCCACCCCTAAGCCCGATAATTCAAACATTAATATAGAATATACGACCTGTAGCCATTTTTGACCATTATGAGTCCCTACATGCCGACGCGTGCCCTTTATCTGATTGCTTGCAGGGTTCCATTAAGTGTGGGCACGCGCTCGGCACGCTGGTTCTTTTTTCAGTTTCTGTCCTTGACTTTCTCTCTGAGGGTGACGAGGATCTGATGTGTGTTCTTGGAGTTGTCACATTTTCTTCATCTGTATGCTCTGGGTGTGGGATGTTAATCCCTAGGGTTTCGCAGAAGTGTGGTAGGTCTTCCCTGGTTTTATACACCGCAGTGGTGCCGTCCCTTGTAGCGATGATGCTGACTGGAAATCCCCACCTATAGGGTATCCTCTGTGATCTTAGAGCAATGGTAATATAGCTGAGATCTCTTCTTTTTTGCAGAGTTGTTGGGCTCAGGTCAGCAAAAATCTGTATGCGGTTGCCCGCGTGTGTAAAGTCCTGTTTTTGTCTGGCATATTTGAGTATATCTTCTTTGTCTTTAAAATGCAGGAGTTTGAGAATGACGTCCCTGGGTGGTGCTTTAGGTGGGGGTTTGGCTCTTAGGGCTCGGTGAGCTCTCTCTATTGGGACCTCAGGTGCGCCACTGTCCCCTTTAAGGGTCCGGAACAGATCTTGTAGGCAGCCCTCCAGGGCCGCTGGTTGTATAGTTTCAGAGATGCCCCGTATCCGGAGGTTGTTCCTCCTACCTCTGTTATCTAGGTCCTCCACTTTCTCCCAAAGTTGGTGTATAGTTTCCTCTTGTTCGTATGCCAAACGTGATATGTGTTCAATATCATTATGTGTTGTATTGTGGCTCTCTTCTAAGTTTGTTACTCTTTGAGTCACCCTTGTCAGATCACGTTTCAGTTCAGTATACCAGGTTTTAACTTCTGACATGATCTCTTTTACATCATCTTTAGTGCATAGAGGTTTTAAATCTTCTTTTGTGAGGCCAGGAGAGTGCGTTGGATGTGATGGCGTTGCTTGCATGTCCTCTGCTGGTGCAGGGGCTTTTGGGTTAGATGTAGCTATAGGAGTCTGCGGTTCTAAAGGTTTTAAATATTGCTGCAGCATTTTTGTATTTGTAACACCATCAGATTTGCCTTGTTTGCGTGCTGGCATATTTTTAAGATTTAATGCAGTGGAGTAGGGGGCAGGCCTTATTAGTTATGTGTCAGTCTCAGCTTTTGTGTCCCCAGCGTGGGTATATCTGGTTTAGGGGTGTATAACAGTAGTAATAAAGCCACCAAGTTATTGTGAAGCACTTTCTTTGTATTTTCTTAGATATTCTCCCCTCTGGATCTGGGTGCGCTATATCTCTGGTGTTAGCTATGTATTTACTATTGTGCAAGCAGTAATAGTTTTGGTCTTGTGAGTTCTGTTCACCTGTGTGAAAAATATCCCTCTTGGCAGAGTTTAGGGTCTGTGGTAGCTGCTGTTGTTCTATGCAGTCTCTTGCAGTGATTAGTGCTAGGATACAGCTTATTTTCGTATAACTTATAGTGTCTCTGTGATAAACTTAGGCCCCTTTTCCGTTTTCTGTCAATATTCAGCACTCCTGTTCCTGCTCTTTCCCTTTTTGTGCTGCTGCTGCGTTTATTATCTAATTATTTGTTGTGGTTTGTTATACCAGATGTCTGGGCTCTTATGCGCTTATGTTGTGGGCCCTTTGGCTGGTGGTATGGCGCTTTATTATTATGTTGATTTCACCGCGTGGTTGTGCGCGGATTTTTTGCACCCCCGGGGACCTGTGACTTACGTGCCGCTTTTGCGTCGGCTCTCTGCCGTGTCCGGTCGGCTAAAACGTGGCTGTTGCTGTGTGTGGGCTTGTTGTTTTGCCCGGACTTTAGGATGGTTGCTCCCGGTCTCCTACGATCACACCACCTGCGGCCTAAGTACGGGAAGTCGGCCCGCTGGCTTCCTGTGGTGTTTCTCAGGATCAGCTGTTCCCCTCTGCGGTTTGATCGGTCCCCTCGCTTCTGCTGTGTGTAAGGATTCACTGTATAATAGTAAAAGGTCTTTGGCTAATTTTATATACCGGGCTTAGGTGGTATGGGCCTGGGAGCTATCCTCTCACACAGCCATTTTCCAGCATGGCTAAGCTCCGCCCCGACTTCATTTAATTTTTTTACCTAAAGTTGTGAATTCTAATAACATTAATAGGGAAATTGTTGTTCCCTCTTTGTGTCCTAATCCTAAGAATTCTTTGGAGAGATCATTACATTCTCTGGATGTTGTAAGAGCTTTGAAATATTATGTTGAAGCTACTAAAGATTTCAGGAAGAATTCTAGTCTATTTGTTGTCTTTTCTGGTCCTAGGAAAGGTCAGAAAACTTCTGTCATTTCCTTGGCATCCTGGTTAAAGCTTTTTATTCATCGGGTTTATTTGGAGTCTGGTCAGGCCCCGCCTCAGAGAATCACAGCTCATTCTACTAGATCAGTTTCCACTTCATGGGCTTTTAAAAATGAAGCTTCAGTTGATCAGATTTGCAAAGCAGCAACTTGGTCTTCTTTGCATACATTTACTAAATTCTACCGTTTTGATGTATTTGCCTCTTCGGAAGCAGTTTTTGGTAGAAAGGTTTTTCAGGCAGCTGTTTCAGTTTGATTCCTCTGCTTATGTTTTAAGTTTTTTTCTTTTCAATTATGAGAAAAACTTATTTTTTTGGATGTGGATTTATTTTTTTCAGTGGAAAATGGCTGTTCTTATTTTTATCCCTCCCTCTCTAGTGACTCTTCTGTAGAGTTCCACATCTTGGGTATTAATATCCCATATGTCACTAGCTCATGGACTCTTGCCAATTACATGAAAGAAAACATAATTTATGTATGAACTTACCCGATAAATTCATTTCTTTCATATTGGCAAGAGTCCATGAGACCCACCCTTTTTATGGTGGTTATGTTTTTTTGTATAAAGCACAATTATATTTCCAGTTCCTTTTTTTGATGCTTTTTACTCCTTTTTCTATCACCCCACTACTTGGCTATTAGTTAAACTGAATTGTGGGTGTGGTGAGGGGTGTATTTATAGGCATTTTGAGGGTTGGGAAGCTTTGCCCCTCCTGGTAAGATTGTATATCCCATACGTCACTAGCTCATGGACTCTTGCCAATATGAAAGAAATTAATTTATCAAGTAAGTTCTTACATAAATTATGTTTTTTCCATTTGTAACTAGAAACTGGGGAATAGCAATTCTATTTTGCGCCACCTTAATTTTGTATTTAGTATTTTTAACATTTTTTGGGAGAATGTTTTAAAGGTGAGCTCATTTTCCACATTGACCAGACAGATATAACCTATCTCTTTTATTGCTAGGGTTTTCTTCCTCCTGTCTCTTTGTTCGGTCGTTGGAGTTTGTTCTCTGAGTTTTTGTCCTATTGCAACCTTGGTTTGCGATTGGAGTTCAGCTAGGGTTCCTTTTACCTTAGCTTGTTGGTCTTTAGATCTCTGTTGAGTTCTTCTTCTTCCTCTTCCCTTCAGGGGGTATGTGGAGGTTCCCTTCCCTCAGGTCGGGGGTAAGTTTAAGTGTGGTCTTGGAGCCTGCGGGATTTGTCTCCTCAGAGGCTTTGTGCTCAGTGGAATCTACTGCTGAGCGGTCTCTACCTAGGGCTTTGCTGGTTTTAACTGATGGGCAAGTTACCTGGTCCTTTCAGGTTTTACCCTTCTGTTTCTGGTAAAGCAGTTGTTTTTGTCAGGTGTTGGGTAATTTCAGGCTGTGGTTCCCTCCGAATGGGTTGCCTCGTCTACCCACCCTTTTTTTGCATTTAGTATCCTCTATAGCTTGGGTATTGTTTTCCCAAAAGTAATGTATGCAGCTGTGGACTATCCCCTTTTAAGAAGAAAAACTTAAATTATGCCTACCTGATAATTTTCTTTTCTTCTGACGGGGAGAGTCCACAGCTCCCCGCCCACGTTTTTATATGGGGCGGCCATTTTTTCTTCTGGCACCTTTTTCACCCAAATATTTCTACTACTGTTCCTTGGAAGTGGGGGAGGTATTTAAGCCTTTGGCTGGGGTGTATTTGCCTCCTCCTGGTGGCCAGGTTCTGAATTCCCAAAAGTAATGAATGCAGCTGTTGACTCTCCCCGTCAGAAGAAAAGAAAATTATCAGGTAAGCATAATTTAATATATATATATATATATATATATATACATATATACACATATACATTTAGACATGTATATGTACCTTAATGTTTAAGCCCTTTGCATGCCCAGATCTCATATCTTTGAGCCCTTATAACTTTTGTGTGCAATATTTTTTGTGAATAATTTTTATTAGATGTTCTATTATGGGTGTTGTACTTTGTATTGTATTTTTCATGTGTTTTGTGCAACTTTTTTTTTCGCAAAACAGTTAACCAGAGCTCTGAAGTCTCTGTAATCATTCTAGCATAAATCACAATTGTGCTTAAGTGATCGTATTTACATTCAAATCGTAATACCAGCAGTAAAACCAACGAGCACAAACACCCACAATAAAACCTTCTCTTGTGCACACAAACGTTTGTGCTTCACTCGTAATCTAGCCCTAAGTGTTTAAAAATAAATACTAAAGAATTATTATAGAATAGAAAAATGTACTTTGTATATAATGCCCAAAAACAAAATGGAGGGGAGTAGGATGGATTACTGCTCTATATCAGAGTCATGAGTGTTGTAATGATAGGAAAACAAGTTACAGAGGGAGGAGTTCAAGCGCTTAGAATAACCTGCTTCTGTCGCTCAAATATAAGGGTGTTGTAGCTCACCCTAAAATTATTCACACTAGCCAAAATATTCAAGCGCCTAAGAGGAGGTATAGAACAAACTTAATTTATTAAAAATCTGTACATACAAATAAATAACCAATAATAAAACTCTATGTGGTGATAACTCACGTTATCTAATGCCTTAAAACCTTCCAAATATAGTAAAATGGTGTATATTATAATAAAAACCATATACTTAATGCCCGCCCAAACGGGTCAGCCTAAAAAACTAGGTGCACCTAGACTGTAAAAATGTTGTTGAATCCAAGTTGGATATGGAACTTACATAAATAGCAATAGTTAACATCCAAGTATATCACATTTAAATAAATTGCATTCAAATAAATGTCTTAACGGTTGCCCAGAAGTCCAAACGGTATAGTCCCAAATTCAATATTCTGGTTGATGTCCAATAAATCCAATTATGTGTAGTTGGTCCCCGTGTGTATTTTGCAAATAAAATAGTGAAAAAAGCCAAATATAGGTGTGTTGAAGAAAAAATAGAGGTGAAAAAAGTGGAAAATTGAAAAAGTATATAAAAAATTAAAATAAAAATAAAAAGTTGTGCAAAAATGGAGTGTCAAAAAATCAAAAAATATCCGAATAGAAAAATATCGGAATGTAAAAATTATGCTCTATGAAATGCTCTACTGACTGTGTGTGCCTAATTATCTGTGTGTGAACCTATGTTTGTGAGTGTGTTTCTTTAGCTATATGTGGGGGCTGCAGTAGTTATGTAGTTAGTCTGAGGGTTGATATTTGGGTATACATGGAGAATGCACTTGGTCTGACAAATGATGTTTGGGCATACAGCTGGCATGTTGTTGATGTCTGGTCTGAGGTCTGGTTATACAGGTGGCATACAGTGATTGTTGAAGACTTACTTCTGGTTGGGTGTTTGGGTATACTGCTAGCAGAAAAAGATTGGAAACTAAAAAGAGACCTTAAAGGGACACTGAACCCACATTTTTCTTTCATGATTCAGATAGAGCATGCAGTTTTAAGCAACTTTCTAATTTACACCTATTATCAATTTGTCTTCATTCTCTTGCTATCTTTATTTGTAAAGCAAAAATGTAAGTTTAGAAGCCGGCCCATTATTGGTTCACAACCTAGGTGATGCTTGCTGATTGGTGGCTAAATGCACACACCAGTAAAGTGCTGCCCTGGGGCTGAACCAAAAATTAGCTTAAAGGGACACTGAACTACTTGTATGGTAATACAGGCTGCTACTACTACTTGTATGGTAATACAGGCTACTACTCCTTGTATGGTAATACAGGCTACTACTTCTTGTATGGTAATACAGACTACTACTACTTGTATAGTAATACAGGCTACAATTAATTGTATGGTAATACATCCTACTACTGCTTGTATGGTAATACATCCTCCTACTACTACTACTTGTATGGTAATACAGGCTACTACTACTTGTATGGTAATACAGGCTACTACTCCTTGTATGGTAATACAGGCTACTACTACTTGTATGGTAATACAGGCTACTACTCCTTGTATGGTAATACAGGCTACTACTCCTTGTATGGTAATACAGGCTACTACTCCTTGTATGGTAATACAGGGTACTACTCCTTGTATGGTAATACAGGCTACTACTCCTTGTATGGTAATACAGGGTACTACTCCTTGTATGATAATACAGACTACTACTACTTGTATGGTAATACAGGCTACTACTCTTTGTATGGTAATATAGGCTACTACTACTTGTATGGTAATATAGACTTCTGTTGTATGGTAATACAGACTTCTTCTACTTGTATGGTAATACAGGCTGCTGATACTACTACTTGTATGGTAATACAGGCTACTACTACTTGTATGGTAATACAGGCTACTACTACTTGTATGGTAATACAGGCTACTACTACTTGTATGGTAATACAGGCTACTACTCCTTGTATGGTAATACAGGCTACCATTTATTGTATGGTAATACATCCTACTACTGCTTGTATGGTAATACATCCTACTACTGCTACTACTTGTATGGTAATACAGGCTGCTACTACTTGTATGGTAATACAGGCTACTACTACTCCTTGTATGGTAATACAGGCTACTACTCCTTGTATGGTAATACAGGCTACTACTACTTGTATGGTAATACAGGCCACTACTCTTTGTATGGTAATACAGGCTACTACTACTTGTATGGTAATACATCCTACTACTACTACTTGTATGGTAATACAGGCTACTACTACTTGTATGGTAATACATCCTGCTAGTGAGAAGTGGGGGATGCTTGGTTGGGTGTGTACGGAGTGTGTAATTTCATATGTAAAAATAATAAATCACAATTGCACCGCCAGCTTGATTGAACAAACAAAAGTTCATAAATTTGCTATGTCAGTGGGTCACCCCAATCTCCCCTGACTATAGCCAAATTCGAATGAAAATGACATGTGTATATGAATATGAAACTCTCCAATGCAGTCAAGTAATATCACTTTTGATTATATTGCAAAGAAACTCACCACAGTCCTGTTTAGATTAATCTTTCTCCTGTATCCAAGTGGTGTTGTTGATATTCTTGTGATGCTGGTGAGTATCCAAGCTGGGATAGTAGAATTCCTCCTAATAAAGGAAGATCAATTAAGATGGGACGTGAACACCCTGAATAAATATCTTGAGCTAGGCCTGGTACCTAGAGGCCTGAGATTGAATAAGTTTCCTACTTTCATCACAGATGACAAATCTTTTATTGAGAGATGGAATGAACATTTAACACAGTGTTCTTACAAGTTAATGAAATTGATTTGTGAATTTAAGGTAAAGGCCATTGAGGATCTTGGCACCAAAATTAAGGAATTACAGGACGAACTTAACAAGAGAAGTGAGGAACCAAGCTTCTTGAAATTTGATGCCACTCTGCAAAAAGTGTTGGCAGAAGCCAAATCTGTATTATTAGAGGCTAAACGCACGAAATATTTACGTGACTTACAAGACTACAATCTAAATAGAGTCTACGTCTGGAACAGAAGGGATCGTTTTGCCCTAAGAAAGGAACAAAACAAACAAACCCCTTTTTACAACAGGGGCAGAAGGGGCAACAGATCAAGGGCCAATAGAGACAGACGAGTGAATTTTCAAGAAAGTGAGGGGGAATCCTGGGATGATGGCTCCTCCTCAGGAGAGGATTTAGCAGCACCGGAAGCCACGATAAGACCGAAGGAGGGTTCGAATCGGCTCCCCCAGATCCTGAAAAACAAAGGGCAGGGCCCAGTACCAACTACTTCACACTACAGGGAAGAACAGATACAACCTAGAATAAGCCAAGGGCCTCCAGGGGACACGGAAAGAGCCCAGATCGAGCAGGTTTTTCAGTTACCCCCAAGAACATCAGAAGGGGGGGGAAGAGACACTCTAGAACACTACCAACAACCGAGGGAACAAAGAAGATACCCCCAAAGAAGAGGACGAAAGAGGGGAAACTACAGGGACTAAATGTTATCAATTTGTCAAGTCATGTATTAAATAAATCGGAATTGGAGGTACTCAGCTTAGGTTTAACCTTTGTACCAACCATGGACTTTAACCTATTTAAGACCCTTTTGGACGTTAATAAAATGATACGTAACATGACCCTTAAGAAGCATTTCAAGTCAGAAACAAGGGAGTACCACGAATCAGATGAGAGTCCACGGTCCATAGACAATGAGATAGAGAGTGGGGTTTGTATGAATTTCCAAGAACTCTGTGACGTTAGAATCTTGGAATCTCTCCAAGGGGAGTTAGAAGAGGAAGGGGCCAGGAGCCTAAGGACTCCAAAATTAAAGAGCAAATCTTCATTTTACCCCCTACAAAGTAGGGGTCCCCTCTTGGAGAAATTCCAAAAGAGAGTAGAAAGCGATCTGGTCAAGCTGCAATATACCACACAAAGGGGACAGGAATCCAATATAACGCGCAGACAGAAGGAAGCTCTAAATAGCTTGAAAGTTAACAAGGGTTTGGTGATAAGATCTGCTGATAAGGGCGGAGCCATTGTGGTTCAGGATAGAACCAAATTTGTCCAAGAAGCGTGGAGGCAGCTGAGAACAGAATCAGATTATGAAACACTACAACAGGATCCTACTAGGTCATTCCAGCGACAACTGGTCTCCTTGGTGGATGATGGGGTAGACCTGGGCTTTATTGATCAGGAAACCAAAATGTATCTACTGGTACAGGATCCGGCTATACCGGTGTTTAATCACCTTCCGAAAGTACACAAGTCTACTGATAATGTCCAGGGGAGACCAATTGTCAGCGGAATCGGCTCACTTACTGAACATCTTTCAGAATGGCTGGATGACATTCTACAGCCAATGGTAAACACCCTTTGGAGCTTTTTAGCTGACACAAAACATGTCCTGAATTTACTCACTGACGTAACTTGGCAAAGCAATTATTATTGGTTAACTGTTGATGTCAAGTCTCTCTATTCCACTATACCCCACGAGAAGGGACTTGAGGCTTTAGAATTCTTCCTCTCCAGATGGTACACGGGGAACCGGGCATTTATTGCATATGTTTTAAGAGTCACTAGGTTCCTTCTCACCCACAACTATTTCCTGTTTGAGGGGGAGTTCTTTCTCCAGAGGCGTGGGACGGCTATGGGGGCCAAGTTTGCCCCCTCGTACGCCAACCTATTTATGGGTTGGTGGGAGCTCTCCCATGTCTTTGGGGGGCGAAACCCCTTCAGACAGGAGATAGTGTGGTATAGACGGTTCATAGACGACCTGTTGTTCATCTGGAAGGGATCGAGAGAAGATCTGGAAGAGTTTATTAAGGGTCTCAACCAAAACACGGCAGGGATCAGTTTTACTTCAGATGTTCAGGAACACACAGTTAACTTTTTAGACATCACACTGAAGGGCCAGACAGGTCAGAAAATTAGGACTGAAACCTATCGAAAACCGATCTCAGGTAACTCACTCCTACATGCAACCAGCTGCCATCCAAAGAAGGTTTTTAAAGGGGTAGCAAGAGGGCAGTTTATCCGCTTAAGAAGAAATTGTACTAGTCAGCGTATATACGAAGAACAAGCGGATGAGCTCACGACTAGGTTGTTAGAAAGAGGTTACCAAAAGTCGATAGTTACTAAGGAAAGAAATTTGGTCAGAAGAATGGACAGGGCCAAGTTACTTGAACAATCTAAAAGAAGGCCAAAAAACAGCAATGGGAACAGGAAGCAGGATAGGAGAGAGTGGGAACAACTAAAAGAGGGTAACAAAATTATGTTCATAACTGATTATTCACGACAGTACCATCAGATATGCCAGATAATCAAAAGTAATTATCAACTACTCTCGGCTGATGATGCATTAAAAGATACAGTGAATGAAGGCATACGATTTGCTTACAAAAGGAATCGTACGATTGGTAACATAATAGCCCCCACTAGACTGAAGCAGGAAGAGACCAGTGGCTCAACCTGGCTGAGACTTAATGGTACATTTAGATGCAATTATCTTTCCTGCAAGGCATGTGAAAGAGTGGTAGTGGGGGATTCATTTAGGTCTCTAGTCACAGATGAAACTTTCCAGAAGAGACTGTGCCTAAACTGCCGGTCAAATTTCGTGGTATATCTAATATCATGCACACATTGTGCCCTCCAATATGTAGGTCTAACGACCAGGGAGGCACGAGTTAGAATAAAGGAACATCTGGCTGATATAAGAGCAGGTGAATTAAAAACGCCTCTGATCAATCACTTTTCCGTGATACACCAAAAAGATCCCAGGTACTTTTCGTGGACTATCATAGAGAAGGTCCCTGTACAGAATAGAGGACTGGATAGAACACGGAAACTGGGAGAAAGGGAGGCCTTCTGGATTTTTAGGTTGAGAACCAGGTCTCCAGAGGGCCTGAACTCAGAATTCGATTTAATTAATTTTTGGTAGCTGTAGTAATTCCCTCATAATTTCGTACTACACAAACAATTTCTAATCAGCACTTAAAAATTTAAAAAGTCTATAAATATAAACTACATTAATTATAAATGCACACAACAAAGGATAACCCAATCAAAATATATATTTCAGTACTTGATATCTAACTAGTTGTAGAACAATGCCCACACGATTGTAATAATGCACCCCTCCCCCCTCCCCCTTAGCGCAGCAGACGCACACTATATAGATAGAGCTATTCAGCCGCATCTATTAGGGTTAAACGTACATTTATTGAGTGAGGGCTCTTCACTTTGTGAGGTTACTTTCGAGAAACCATCTAACAAAAGGACAGGGGTACCGCTAACACACCTCCTCCACATATACTATTAAAGTGGAAGGCGGATTAGTGCTGTGGAAGCGATGGGGCATGCAAGCCTATAGGGCGGAACTAGAGGTGTGATTCATACGTCACTCATGTAAACAAATACACACGCATCCTCGAACAGCTGTAATCAAATCCCTTTTTTTTTGCTATGAAAGTTTGTACACAAAGGGATAGTGGGCATTATCAGACCCAGGCAGTCTCAGGTCCCACAACTTTTTCTATTCTAAGATGTTGTAACGTTCAAGATACGTAAGATATTAGACAGCATTACATACACGGAGATATGTTGATATAAAAATGGGAAAAGATAAATGCAAATTTTGCTTATATAAGCTATAAGTCTAATTAAATACAACTACAATTTGTTTCAGCAGTAAATTAGATGTGACGATGGGCACTTTTGTGCGGTCTGTGTGTCGGCAAAGGAAAGTTTACAGTTAAAACTTTAAGAGGGCTGCACAGACTTCGCCACACCTAATAACATTAGTGATGTCAGTAGGCAACACAGGTGCCTGATAAATTAGGAAGTTGAACATTGGTCAACCATTAGAAAGGTGTGAATTTCACACCCAATTGAAACACAGAGGTGGGTTTTTAAGCTGTGAATTTTACTAACACTTTTAAGCAGGCTAGGATTAAGGCACACGCCGAAACCGGTCAGCCTTTTTGTTCTCTGTTTTTTCGTTTTATTGTTTATACACTCTTACCCTGGGGTTATGTAACCCTATTGTTATAAATAAAGAATTTTTGTTTTTCACTCGTTTTTTGGTGCTCCAAACTGTCTTTTGTTTGTGAGAATACATCCTGCTACTACTACTTGTATGGTAATACAGGCTACTACTACTTGTATTGTAATACAGGGTACTACTCCTTGTATGGTAATACAGGCTACTACTACTTGTATGGTAATACAGACTTAACTTGTATGGTAATACAAGCTACTACTCCTTGTATGGTTATACAGGCTACTACTACTACTTGTATGGTAATACAGGCTACTACTACTACTTGTATGGTAATATAGACTTCTACTTGTATGGTAATACAGACTACTACTACTTGTATGGTAATACAGGCTACTACTACTTGTATGGTAATACATCCTACTACTACTTGTATGATAATACAAGCTACTACTACTTGTATTGCGTGTCTGTAGGTGCAACCAATTCAGAACTGACTACTAGATACTCATAGCTAGTACAGCAATGAAAGTGAATAATTAGTCAGGATGGTAAAAGTTTATTGAATTGCTCATATTTTGTGTCTAATCTAGTTGCACAGTAATCCTAGAATGCGTAATCTATTTACTCAGTATATTGTGTTGCCTTGCAGGGCTATAATGAAATTCCATAGCATGAAAATGGAAGAAATAAATAAAATTATCCGTGACCTTTGGCGGAGCACTTACCGAGGACAAGGTATTTTACTTTTTTTTTTTGTACTTGCATGTGTGTTTACTATTAAAAGTAAAGAATCACAGTCTCTAAATATATATTTAGTAAAAGTAATTAGCTTTTTCTTTCCTACAAATATGCAATGGAAGGTCATTTCTTTAATACAGATATGCTCTTCTGACCTTTCTAATGATATTTTTTCAGATATTGAATACATAGAGATTCGTTCAGATGCAGATGAAGGTGCCACTGCTGCTGATAAAAGGAGAACATACAACTATCGAGTAGTGATGATAAAAGGTGATACTGCTTTGGACATGAGGGGACGTTGCAGCGCCGGTCAGAAGGTAATTTAGATTTTCTACATAAAGATTTCATTTTTAGAATAACTATTCAGACTAGTTTTCTAGTTATATCCAAAATTATTGGGACATGAACTTAAGGCAATATTTTTATTTAACTAAAACAATAACATTATAGGTTTCACTTTAATTTTTACTGCTTGTCCCTCCCTCCTCACGCTTATGTCCTTTTGCAGAGCTATTCTACTCCAAACAATCTTCTATTCATTGAGCTTCTTGAAGGAGTCGATTCTGTGTACATAGAATTACAGGGGAACAATGTGACTGAAGGGACAGTAAAGTCAAAGTTAGACTTTCATGATTCAGACAGAGCATACAATTTTAAACAACTTTCCAACTGACTTTTTTTCTAATTTGTTTTGTTCTTTTAGTATCAGTTGTTAAAAACATAAGCTCAAGATTGTCATTGGCTGACCCAATGTGTTCAGCTAGCTCCCCAGCCAACAAAGATTACCAAGAGATTGAAGAAAATGTTATAATGTCAGTCTTTCCCCTAACCTCTCCTCCTTTAAACATTCTCTAAAGACCTTTTTTCTTGCAAGATGTATCGAGTCCACGGATTCATCCAATACTTGTGGTATATTCTCCTTCCCAACAGGAAGTGGCAAAGAGAGCACCCACAGCAGAGCTGTCTATATAGCTCCTCCCCTAACTCCACCCCCCAGTCATTCTCTTTGCCGGCTCTAAGCAATAAGGAAGGGTAAAGTGATTGTGGTGACAAAAATGTTAGTTTCTCCAACATAGGTGTGTCCGGTCCACGGCGTCATCCTTACTTGTGGGATATTCTCTTCCCCAACAGGAAATGGCAAAGAGCCCAGCAAAGCTGGTCACATGATCCCTCCTAGGCTCCGCCTACCCCAGTCATTCTCTTTGCCGTTGTACAGGCAACATCTCCACGGAGATGGCTTAGAGTTTTTTAGTGTTTAACTGTAGTTTTTATTATTCAATCAAGAGTTTGTTATTTTAAAATAGTGCTGGTATGTACTATTTACTCAGAAACAGAAAAGAGATGAAGATTTCTGTTTGTATGAGGAAAATGATTTTAGCACCGTAACTAAAATCCATGGCTGTTCCACACAGGACTGTTGAGAGCAATTAACTTCAGTTGGGGGAACAGTGTGCAGTCTCTTACTGCTTGAGGTATGACACATTCTAACAAGACGATGTAATGCTGGAAGCTGTCATTTTCCCTATGGGATCCGGTAAGCCATTTTTATTAAGATAGTAAATAAGGGCTTCACAAGGGCTTATTAAGGCTGTAGACTTTTTCTGGGCTAAATCGATTCATTATTAACACATATTTAGCCTTGAGGAATCATTTATTCTGGGTATTTTGATATGATTATATCGGCAGGCACTGTTTTTGACACCTTATTCTTTAGGGGCTTTCCCTAATCATAGTCAGAGCCTCATTTTCGCGCCGGTATGGCGCACTTGTTTTTGAGGACAGCATGGCATGCAGCTGCATGTGTGTGGAGCTCTGATACATAGAAAAGTCTTTCTGAAGGCATCATTTGGTATCGTATTCCCCTTTGGGCTTGGTTGGGTCTCAGCAAAGCAGATTCCAGGGACTGTAAAGGGGTTAAATATAAAAACGGCTCCGGTTCCGTTATTTTAAGGGTTAAAGCTTCCAAATTTGGTGTGCAATACTTTTAAGGCTTTAAGACACTGTGGTGAAATTTTGGTGAATTTTGAACAATTCCTTCATACTTTTTCGCAATTGCAGTAATAAAGTGTGTTTAGTTTAAAATTTAAAGTGACAGTAACGGTTTTATTTTAAAACGTTTTTTGTGCTTTGTTATCAAGTTTATGCCTGTTTAACATGTCTGAACTACCAGATAGATTGTGTTCTGACTGTGGGGAAACCAAGGTTCCTTCTCATTTAACTATATGTATTTTATGTCATAAAAAAATTTAGTAAAAATGATGCCCAAGATGATTCCTCAAGTGAGGGGAGTAAGCATGGTACTGCATCATCCCCTACTTCGTCTACACCAGTCTTGCCCATACAGGAGGCCCCTAGTACATCTAGTGCGCCAATACTCCTTACTATGCAACATTTAACGGCTGTAATGGATAATTCTATCAAAAACATTTTAGCCAATATGCCCACTTATCAGCGAAAGCGCGACTGCTCTGTTTTAGAAAATTCTGTAGAGCATGAGAACGCTGATGATATGGTTTCTGAAGGGCCCCTACACCAGTCTGAGGGGGCCAGGGAGGTTTTGTCTGAGGGAGAAATTTCAGATTCAGGAAACATTTCTCAACAAGCTGAACCTGATGTGATTAATTTTAAATTTAAGTTGGAACATCTCCGCGCTCTGCTTAAGGAGGTGTTATCCAATTTGGATGATTGTGATTATCTGGTCATTCCAGAACCACTATGTAAAATGGAAAAGTTCTTAGAGGCCCCGGGGCCCCCCGAAGCTTTTCCTATATCCAAGCGGGTGGCGTACATTGTTAGTAAAGAATGGGACAGGCCCGGTATACCTTTAGTACCTCCCCCCATATTTATAAAATTGTTTTCCTATAGTCGACCCCAGAAAGGACTGATGGCAGACAGTCCCCAAGGTCGAGGGGGCGGTTTCTACTCTACACAAGCGCGCCACTATACCCATAGAAGATAGTTGTGCTTTCCAAGATCCTATGGATAAAAAATTAGAAGGTCTGCTAAAGATGTTTGTTCAGCAAGGTTCCCTTCTACAACCAATTGCATGCATTGTCCCTGTCACTGCAGCCGCGTGTTTCTAGTTTGATGAGCTAGGAAAGGCGATTATTAGTAATTCTTCTTCTTATGAGGAGATTATGGACAGAATTCGTGCTCTTAAATTGGCTAATTCTTTCACCCTAGACGCCACCTTGCAATTGGCTAGGTTAGCGGCGAAAAAATTCTGGGTTTGCTATTGTGGCGCAGAGCGCTTTGGTTAAAATCTTGGGCAGCGGATGCGTCTTCCAAGAACAAATTGCTTGACATTCCTTTCAAGGGGAAAACACTCTTTGGCCCTGACTTGAAAGAGATTATCTCTGATATCACTGGGGGCAAGGGCCACGCCCTTCCTCAGGATAATAAAATAATAAAATAAACCTAAGTTTCGTCCCTTTCGCAGAAACGGATCAGCCCCAAGGGCTACGTCCTCTAAGCAGGAAGGTAATACTTCTCAAGCCAATCCAGCCTGGAGACCTATGCAAGGCTGGAACAAAGGAAAGCAGGCCAGGAAACCTGCCACTGCTACCAAGACAGCATGAAATGCGGGCCCCCGATCCGGGACCGGATCTGGTGGGGGGCAGACTCTCTCTCTTCGCTCAGGCTGGGGCAAGAGATGTTCTGGATCCTTGGGCGCTAGAAATAGTCTCCCAAGGTTATTCTCTGGAGTTCAAGGGGCTTCCTCCAAGGGGGAGGTTCCACAGGTCTCAGTTGTCTTCAGACCACATAAGAAGACAGGCATTCTTACATTGGGTAGAAGACCTGCTAAAAATGGGAGTGATTCATCCTGTTCCATTAGGAGAACAAGGGATGGGGTTCTACTCCAATCTGTTCATAGTTCCCAAAAAAGAGGGAACGTTCAGACCAATCTTAGATCTCAAGATCTTGAACAAGTTTCTCAAGGTTCCATCGTTCAAGATGGAAACCATTCGAACACTTCTTCCTTCCATCCAGGAAGGTCAATTCATGACCAAGGTGGATTTCAAGGATGCGTATCTACATATTCCTATCCACAAGGAACATCATCGGTTCCTAAGGTTTGCATTCCTGGACAAGCATTTCCAGTTCGTGGCGTTTTCTTTCGGATTAGCCACTGCTCCTAGGATTTTCTCATAGGTACTAGGGTCCCTTCTGGCGGTGCTAAGACCAAGGGGCATTGCTGTAGTACCTTACTTGGACGACATTCTGATCGAGCGTCGTCCCTTCCTCAAGTAAAGGCTCACACGGACATTGTCCTGGCCTTTCTCAGATCTCACGGATGGAAAGTGAACGTGGAAAAGAGTTCTCTATCTCCGTCAACGAGGGTTCCCTTCTTGGGAACTATAATAGACTCCTTAGAAATGAGGATTTTTCTGACAGAAGCCAGAAAAACAAAACTTCTAGACTCTTGTCGGATACTTCATTCCGTTCCTCTTCCTTCCATAGCGCAGTGCATGGAAGTGATAGGTTTGATGGTAGCGGCAATGGACATAGTTCCTTTTGTGCGCATTCATCTAAGACCATTACAACTGTTCATGCTCAGTCAGTGGAATGGGGACTATTCAGACTTGTCTCCGAAGATACAAGTAAATCAGAGGACCAGAGACTCATTCCGTTGGTGGCTGTCCCTGGACAACCTGTCACAAGGGATGACCTTCCGCAGACCAGAGTGGGTCATTGTCACGACCGACGCCAGTCTGATGGGCTGGGGCGCGGTCTGGGGATCCCTGAAAGCTCAGGGTCTTTGGTCTCGGGTAGAATCTCTTCTACCGATAAATATTCTGGAACTGAGAGCGATATTCAATGCTCTCAAAGCTTGGCCTCAGCTAGCGAGGGCCAAGTTCATACATCAACCATCAGGGGGGAACAAGGAGTTCCCTAGCGATGGAAGAAGTGACCAAAATCATTCTATGGGCGGAGTCTCACTCCTGCCACCTGTCTGCTATCCACATCCCAGGAGTGGAAAATTGGGAAGCGGATTTTCTGAGTCGTCAGACATTGCATCCGGGGGAGTGGGAACTCCATCCGGAAATCTTTGCCCAAGTCACTCAACCGTGGGGCATTCCAGACATGGATCTGATGGCCTCTCGTCAGAACTTCAGAGTTCCTTACTACGGGTACAGATCCAGGGATCCCAAGGCGGCTCTAGTGGATGCACTAGTAGCACCTTGGACCTTCAAACTAGCTTATGTGTTCCCGCCGTTTCCTCTCATCCCCAGGCTGGTAGCCAGGATCAATCAGGAGAGGGCGTCGGTGATTTTGATAGCTCCTGCGTGGCCACGCAGGACTTGGTATGCAGATCTGGTGAATATGTCATCGGCTCCACCATGGAAGCTACCTTTGAGACGAGACCTTCTTGTCCTAGGTCCGTTCGACCCACTCCAGCTGACTGCTTGGAGATTGAACGCTTGATCTTATCAAAGCGAGGGTTCTCAGATTCTGTTATTAATACTCTTGTTCAGGCCTGAAAGCCTGTAACCAGAAAAATTACCACATCATTTGGTATATCTGTTGGTGTGAATCTGCAGGATTCCCTTGGGACAAGGTTAAGATTCCTAAGAGTCTATCCTTCCTTCGAGAAGGATTGGAAAAAGGATTATCTGCAAGTTCCTTGATGGGACAGATTTCTGCCTTGTCTGTGTTACTTCACAAAAAGCTGGCAGCTGTGCCAGATGTTCTAGCCTTTGTTCAGGCTCTGGTTAGAATCAAGCCTGTTTACAAAATTTTGACTCCTCCTTGGAGTCTCAACCTAGTTCTTTCAGTTCTTCAGGGGGTTCCGTTTGAACCCTTACATTCCGTTGATATTAAGTTATTATCTTGGAAAGTTTTGTTTTTGGTTGCAATTTCTTCTGCTAGAAGAGTTTCAGAATTATCTGCTCTGCAGTGTTCTTCTCCTTATCTGGAGTTCCATGCGGATAAGGTGGTTTTGCGTACTAAACCTGGTTTTCTTCCAAAAGTTGTTTCTAACAAAAACATTAACCAGGAGATAGTTGTGCCTTCTTTGTGTCCTAATCCAGTTTCAAAGAAGGAACGTTTGTTGCACAACTTGGATGTAGTTCGTGCTCTCAAATTTTACTTAGCAGCTACTAAGGATTTCAGACAAACTTTGTCTTTGTTTGTTGTTTATTCTGGTAAACGGAGAGGTCAAAAAGCAACTTCTACCTCTCTCTCCTTCTGGATTAAAAGCATTATCCGATTGGCTTATGAGACTGCCGGACGGCAGCCTCCTGAAAGAATCACAGCTCACTCCACTAGGGCTGTGGCTTCCACATGGGCCTTCAAGAACGAGGCTTCTGTTGATCAGATATGTAAGGCAGCGACTTGGTCTTCACTGCACACTTTTTCTAAATTTTACAAATTTGATACTTTTGCTTCTTCTGAGGCTATTTTTGGGAGAAAGGTTTTGCAAGCCGTGGTGCCTTCCATTTAGGTGACCTGATTTGCTCCCTCCCTTCATCCGTGTCCTAAAGCTTTGGTATTGGTTCCCACAAGTAAGGATGACGCCGTGGACCGGACACACCTATGTTGGAGAAAACAGAATTTATGTTTACCTGATAAATTACTTTCTCCAACGGTGTGTCCGGTCCACGGCCCGCCCTGGTTTTTTTAATCAGGTCTGATAATTTATTTTCTTTAACTACAGTCACCACGGTAACATATGGTTTCTCCTATGCAAATATTCCTCCTTAACGTCGGTCGAATGACTGGGGTAGGCGGAGCCTAGGAGGGATCATGTGACCAGCTTTGCTGGGCTCTTTGCCATTTCCTGTTGGGGAAGAGAATATCCCACAAGTAAGGATGACGCCGTGGACCGGACACACCGTTGGAGAAAGTAATTTATCAGGTAAACATAAATTCTGTTTTTTATTTTCTCAAGCAAGAGTTTGTTATTTTAAATGGTACCGGTGTGTACTATTTACTCTCAAGCAGAAACGAGATGAAGATTTCTGCATGGAGGATGATGATCTTAGCATTTTGTAACTAAGATCCACTGCTGTTCCCATAGAGGCTGAGGAGTATAGGAAACTTCAGTTGGGGAACGGTTTGCATGCTATGCTGCACTGAGGTATGTTCAGTCATTTTTTTTTCTAGAAACATTGTGATATTTCAAGAAAAGGCTGACAGTATCCCCATGAGGGGAAGGGTAAGCTGTATTCAGAGACTTAGTGTGGAATTACCAGCTTGCATAAGGGCTAAATTAATCCTGGTTGACACTTATTTGGTTAAGAAGGCTAACATTTTTATTAGGAGTATTGGAAAACGTTTTTTGAGGGACTGTTGGAGGTTCATTTGGCTTATTTAAGGTTTTGTAACCCTCATGGCTAGCTTGAAACGCTTTAATGTGTTTCTTTAAGGCCCCACAGACATCGAGTGAGGTGGGGGGGGGGCAATTTTCGCGCCTCAGATGCGCAGTTGTTTTCTCCAACATAGGTGTGTCCGGTCCACGGCGTCATCCTTACTTGTGGGATATTCTCTTCCCCAACAGGAAATGGCAAAGAGCCCAGCAAAGCTGGTCACATGATCCCTCCTAGGCTCCGCCTACCCCAGTCATTCTCTTTGCCGTTGTACAGGCAACATCTCCACGGAGATGGCTTAGAGTTTTTTAGTGTTTAACTGTAGTTTTTATTATTCAATCAAGAGTTTGTTATTTTAAAATAGTGCTGGTATGTACTATTTACTCTGAAACAGAAAAGAGATGAAGATTTCTGTTTGTAAGAGGAAAATGATTTTAGCAACCGTTACTAAAATCCATGGCTGTTCCACACAGGACTGTTGAGAGGAATTAACTTCAGTTGGGGGAACAGTGAGCAGTCTTTTGCTGCTTGAGGTATGACACATTCTAACAAGACGATGTAATGCTGGAAGCTGTCATTTTCCCTATGGGATCCGGTAAGCCATGTTTATTCAGAAAGTAAATAAGGGCTTCACAAGGGCTTATTAAGACTGTAGACTTTTTCTGGGCTAAATCGATTCATATATTACACATATTTAGCCTTGAGGAATCATTTAATCTGGGTATTTTGGTAAAATAATATCGGCAGGCACTGTTTTAGACACCTTATTCTTTAGGGGCTTTCCCTAATCATAGGCAGAGCCTCATTTTCGCGCCGGTATTGCGCACTTGTTTTTGAGAGGCATGACATGCAGTCGCATGTGTGAGGAGCTCTGATACATAGAAAAGACTTTCTGAAGGCATCATTTGGTATCGTATTCCCCTTTGGGCTTGGTTGGGTCTCAGCAAAGCAGATACCAGGGACTGTAAAGGGGTTAAAGTTAAAAACGGCTCCGGTTCCGTTATTTTAAGGGTTAAAGCTTCCAAATTTGGTGTGCAATACTTTTAAGGCTTTAAGACACTGTGGTGAAATTTTGGTGAATTTTGAACAATTCCTTCATACTTTTTCGCAATTGCAGTAATAAAGTGTGTTCAGTTTAAAATTTAAAGTGACAGTAACGGTTTTATTTTAAAACGTTTTTTGTTCTTTGTTATCAAGTTTATGCCTGTTTAACATGTCTGAACTACCAGATAGACTGTGTTCTGAATGTGGGGAAGCCAGGGTTCCTTCTCATTTAAATAAATGTGATTTATGTGACACTGAAAATGATGCCCAAGATGATTCCTCAAGTGAGGGGAGTAAGCATGGTACTGCATCATTCCCTCCTTCGTCTACACGAGTCTTGCCCACTCAGGAGGCCCCTAGTACATCTAGCGCGCCAATACTCCTTACTATGCAACAATTAACGGCTGTAATGGATAATTCTATCAAAAACATTTTAGCCAAAATGCCCACTTATCAGCGTAAGCGCGACTGCTCTGTTTTAGATACTGAAGAGCATGAGGACGCTGATGATAATGGTTCTGAAATGCCCCTACACCAGTCTGAGGGGGCCAGGGAGGTTTTGTCTGAGGGAGAAATTTCAGATTCAGGGAAAATTTCTCAACAAGCTGAACCCGATGTGATTACATTTAAATTTAAGTTGGAACATCTCCGCGCTCTGCTTAAGGAGGTATTATCCACTCTGGATGATTGTGAGAATTTGATCATCCCAGAGAAACTATGTAAAATGGACAAGTTCCTAGAGGTCCCGGGGCTCCCAGAAGCTTTTCCTATACCCAAGCGGGTGGCGGACATTGTAAATAAAGAATGGGAAAGGCCCGGTATACCTTTCGTCCCTCCCCCCATATTTAAAAAATTGTTTCCTATGGTCGACCCCAGAAAGGACTTATGGCAGACAGTCCCCAAGGTCGAGGGAGCGGTTTCTACTTTAAACAAACGCACCACTATACCCATAGAAGATAGTTGTGCTTTCAAAGATCCTATGGATAAAAAATTAGAAGGTTTGCTTAAAAAGATGTTTGTTCAGCAAGGTTACCTTCTACAACCAATTTCATGCATTGTCCCTGTCACTACAGCCGCGTGTTTCTGGTTCGATGAACTAGTAAAGGCGATCGATAGTGATTCTCCTCCTTATGAGGAGATTATGGACAGAATCCGTGCTCTCAAATTGGCTAATTCTTTCACCCTAGACGCCACTTTGCAATTGGCTAGGTTAGCGGCGAAAAATTCTGGGTTTGCTATTGTGGCGCGCAGAGCGCTTTGGTTGAAATCTTGGTCAGCGGATGCGTCTTCCAAGAACAAACTACTTAACATTCCTTTCAAGGGGAAAACGCTGTTTGGCCCTGACTTGAAAGAGATTATCTCTGATATCACTGGGGGTAAGGGCCATGCCCTTCCTCAGGATAGGTCTTTCAAGGCCAAAAATAAACCTAATTTTCGTCCCTTTCGTAGAAACGGACCAGCCCCAAGTGCTACGTCCTCTAAGCAAGAGGGTAATACTTCTCAAGCCAAGCCAGCCTGGAGACCAATGCAAGGCTGGAACAAGGGAAAGCAGGCCAAGAAACCTGCCACTGCTACCAAGACAGCATGAAATGTTGGCCCCCGATCCGGGACCGGATCTGGTGGGGGGCAGACTCTCTCTCTTCGCTCAGGCTTGGGCAAGAGATGTTCTGGATCCTTGGGCACTAGAAATAGTCTCCCAAGGTTATCTTCTGGAATTCAAGGGGCTTCCCCCAAGGGGGAGGTTCCACAGGTCTCAATTGTCGTCAGACCACATAAAAAGACAGGCATTCTTACATTGTGTAGAAGACCTGCTAAAAATGGGAGTGATTCATCCTGTTCCATTAGGAGAACAAGGGATGGGGTTCTACTCCAATCTGTTCATAGTTCCCAAAAAAGAGGGAACGTTCAGACCAATCTTAGATCTCAAGATCTTAAACAAGTTTCTCAAGGTTCCATCGTTCAAGATGGAAACCATTCGAACAATTCTTCCTTCCATCCAGGAAGGTCAATTCATGACCACGGTGGATTTAAAGGATGCGTATCTACATATTCCTATCCACAAGGAACATCATCGGTTCCTAAGGTTCGCATTCCTGGACAAGCATTACCAGTTCGTGGCGCTTCCTTTCGGATTAGCCACTGCTCCAAGGATTTTCACAAAGGTACTAGGGTCCCTTCTAGCGGTGCTAAGACCAAGGGGCATTGCAGTAGTACCTTACTTGGACGACATTCTGATTCAAGCGTCGTCCCTTCCTTAAGCAAAGGCTCACACGGACATAGTCCTGGCCTTTCTCAGATCTCACGGATGGAAAGTGAACGTGGAAAAGAGTTCTCTATCTCCGTCGACAAGGGTTCCCTTCTTGGGAACAATAATAGACTCCTTAGAAATGAGGATTTTTCTGACAGAGGCCAGAAAAACAAAACTTCTAAACTCTTGTCGGACACTTCATTCCGTTCCTCTTCCTTCCATAGCGCAGTGCATGGAAGTAATAGGTTTGATGGTAGCGGCAATGGACATAGTTCCTTTTGCGCGCATTCATCTAAGACCATTACAACTGTGCATGCTCAGTCAGTGGAATGGGGACTATACAGACTTGTCTCCGAAGATACAAGTAAATCAGAGGACCAGAGACTCACTCCGTTGGTGGCTGTCCCTGGACAACCTGTCACAAGGGATGACCTTCCGCAGACCAGAGTGGGTCATTGTCACGACCGACGCCAGTCTGATGGGCTGGGGCGCGGTCTGGGGATCCCTGAAAGCTCAGGGTCTTTGGTCTCGGGAAGAATCTCTTCTACCGATAAATATTCTGGAACTGAGAGCGATATTCAATGCTCTCAAGGCTTGGCCTCAGCTAGCGAAGGCCAAGTTCATACGGTTTCAATCAGACAACATGACGACTGTTGCGTACATCAACCATCAGGGGGGAACAAGGAGTTCCCTGGCGATGGAAGAAGTGACCAAAATCATTCAATGGGCGGAGACTCGCTCCTGCCACCTGTCTGCAATCCACATCCCAGGAGTGGAAAATTGGGAAGCGGATTTTCTGAGTCGTCAGACATTGCATCCGGGGGAGTGGGAACTCCATACGGAAATCTTTGCCCAAATCACTCAACTGTGGGGCATTCCAGACATGGATCTGATGGCCTCTCGTCAGAACTTCAAGGTTCCTTGCTACGGATCCAGATCCAGGGATCCCAAGGCGACTCTAGTAGATGCACTAGTAGCACCTTGGACCTTCAAACTAGCTTATGTATTCCCGCCGTTTCCTCTCATCCCCAGGCTGGTAGCCAGGATCCATCAGGAGAGGGCGTCGGTGATCTTGATAGCTCCTGCGTGGCCACGCAGGACTTGGTATGCAGATCTGGTGAATATGTCATCGGCTCCACCATGGAAGCTACCTTTGAGACGAGACCTTCTTGTTCAGGGTCCGTTCGAACATCCGAATCTGGTCTCACTCCAGCTGACTGCTTGGAGATTGAACGCTTGATTTTATCAAAACGAGGGTTCTCAGATTCTGTTATTGATACTCTTGTTCAGGCCAGAAAGCCTGTAACTTGAAAAATTTACCACAAAATATGGAAAAAATATATCTGTTGGTGTGAATCTAAAGGATTCCCCTGGGACAAGGTAAAGATTCCTAAGATTCTATCCTTTCTCCAAGAAGGATTGGAGAAAGGATTATCTGCAAGTTCCTTGAAGGGACAGATTTCTGCCTTGTCTGTGTTACTTCACAAAAAGCTGGCAGCTGTGCCAGATGTTCAAGCCTTTGTTCAGGCTCTGGTTAGAATCAAGCCTGTTTACAAACCTTTGACTCCTCCTTGGAGTCTCAACTTAGTTCTTTCAGTTCTTCAGGGGGTTCCGTTTGAACCCTTACATTCCGTTGATATTAAGTTATTATCTTGGAAAGTTTTGTTTTTGGTTGCAATTTCTTCTGCTAGAAGAGTTTCAGAATTATCTGCTCTGCAGTGTTCTCCTCCTTATCTGGTGTTCCATGCAGATAAGGTGGTTTTACGTACTAAACCTGGTTTTCTTCCAAAAGTTGTTTCTAACAAAAACATTAACCAGGAGATAGTCGTGCCTTCTTTGTGTCCGAAACCAGTTTCGAAGAAGGAACGTTTGTTGCACAATTTGGATGTTGTTCGCGCTCTAAAATTCTATTTAGATGCTACAAAGGATTTTAGACAAACATCTTCCTTGTTTGTTGTTGAATTTATGTTTACCTGATAAATTACTTTCTCCAACGGTGTGTCCGGTCCACGGCCCGCCCTGGTTTTTTAATCAGGTCTGATAATTTATTTTCTTTAACTACAGTCACCACGGTATCATATGGTTTCTCCTATGCAAATATTCCTCCTTAACGTCGGTCGAATGACTGGGGTAGGCGGAGCCTAGGAGGGATCATGTGACCAGCTTTGCTGGGCTCTTTGCCATTTCCTGTTGGGGAAGAGAATATCCCACAAGTAAGGATGACGCCGTGGACCGGACACACCGTTGGAGAAAGTAATTTATCAGGTAAACATAAATTCTGTTTTTTCATTGCAAGTCATCAAGCTGCTACACCGGAGGGTCCTGCTGTAATTTAAGGGCCAAAAAGTAGTATTTTTCCCACAAAATCAACCCCTAAGGGCAGGTAGGCGCCACAGCAGAGCTGTGGCAAGGAGCCGACTGTTTTTTTTTCCGGTTTTTGACGTTTGTCAATCCGGTTTTTACATTAAGGGGTTAAATGTTTATTTAGCTGGTTGGGCAATCTTACTAAAGCTTTATGAATACACTGTAAAAATTTTGAAACGTTTGCTGCATTTTTAGACTGTTTGCAGAACGTGTGCACCTTTTTTTTCTCTTAAAGGCACAGTACCGTTTTTTCTAACTGTTGTTTTTACTTTGAATAAAGTGTTTTCCAAGCTTGCTTGTTTCATTACTAGCCTGTTAAACATGTCTGACATCAAGGAAACTCTTTGTTCAATATGTTTAGAAGCCATTGTGGAACCCCCTCTTAGAATGTGTCCCACTTGTACTGATATGTCTATAAATTTTAAAGAGCATATTGTAGCCCTTAAAAATGTAGCGCTAGAGGATTCTCAGACAGAAAGAAATGAGGTTATGCCATCTAGTTCTCCCCAAGTGTCACAACCAGTAACGCCCGCACAAGTGACGCCAAGTACCTCTAGTGCGTCTACTTCATTTACCTTACAAGACATGGCAGCAGTTATGAATTCTACCCTCACAGAGGTTTTATCTAAACTGCCTGGGTTGCAAGGGAAGCGTGATAGCTCTGGGTTAAGAACAAATGCGGAGCTTTCTGACGCTTTAGTAGCCGTATCCGATATTCCCTCACAATGTTCTGAGGTAGGGATGAGGGATTTGCTGTCTGAGGGAGAGATTTCTGATTCAGGAAAGACGCTCCCTCAGACAGACTCTAATATGACGGCCTTTAAATTCAAGCTAGAACACCTCCGCTTGTTGCTCAAGGAGGTATTGGCGACTCTTGATGATTGTGATCCTATTGTGGTTCCAGAGAAATTGAGTAAAATGGACAAATACTTAGAGGTTCCTGTTTACACTGATGTTTTTCCGGTCCCTGAGAGGATTGCGGATATTGTTTCTAAGGAGTGGGATAGACCAGGTATACCGTTCGCTCCCCCTCCTACTTTTAAGAAAATGTTTCCCATATCTGACACCATGCGGGACTCGTGGCAGATGGTCCCTAAGGTGGAGAGAGCTGTTTCTACACTAGCTAAGCGTACAACTATACCTATTGAAGATAGTTGTGCTTTCAAAGATCCTATGGATAAAAAATTAGAGGGTCTCCTAAAGAAAATTTTTGTTCATCAAGGTTTTCTTCTCCAACCTATTGCATGCATTGTTCCTGTAACTACTGCAGCTGCTTTTTGGTTTGAGGCTCTAGAAGAGGCTCTCCAGGGGAGACCCCATTAGATGATATTCTGGATAGAATTAAAGCTCTTAAGCTGGCTAATTCTTTCATTACAGATGCCGCTTTTCAACTGGCTAATTTAGCGGCAAAAAAATCAGGGTTTGCCATTTTAGCGCGTAGAGCGTTATGGCTCAAGTCCTGGTCAGCTGATGTGTCATCAAAATCAAAGCTTTTGACCATCCCTTTCAAAGGAAAGACCCTATTCGGGCCTGAACTGAAGGAAACTATTTCTTACATCACTGGAGAGAAGGGCCATTCCCTCCCTCAGGATAAAACCAAACAAAATAATTTTCGTTCATTTTCGAAACTTCAAGAGTGGTCTCACTTCAGCTTCCCCTGCTGCAAAGCAAGAGGGGAATTTTGCTCAATCCAAGTCAGTCTGGAGACCTAACCAGGCTTGGAACAAGGGTAAACAGGCCAAGAAGCCTGCAGCTGCCTCCAAGACAGCATGAAGGGGTAGTCCCCGATCCGGGACCGGATCTAGTAGGGGGCAGACTCTCTCTCTTCGCTCAGGCTTGGGCAAGAGATGTTCACGATTCCTGGGCTTTAGAAATTGTTTCCCAGGGATATCTCCTGGACTTCAAAGATTCCCCCCCAGGGGGTAGATTTCACATTTCTCTATTGTCTGCAAACCACACAAAAAGAGAGGCGTTCTTACGCTGTGTAGAAGACCTACATACCATGGGAGTGATTCACCCGGTTCCAAGAGCGGAACAGGGGCAAGGGTTTTACTCCAACCTGTTTGTGGTTCCCAAAAAAGAAGGAAATTTCAGACCAATCTTGGATCTCAAGATCCTAAACGAATTCCTCAGAGACCCGTCTTTCAAGATGGAGACTATTCGGACTATTCTGCCACTGATACAGGAGGGTCAATATATGACCACCGTGGACTTAAAGGATGCGTATCTGCACATCCCTATCCACAGAGATCATCACCGGTTTCCCAGGTTTGCCTTTCTGGACAGACATTACCAGTTTGTGGCCCTTCCCTTTGGGTTGGCCACGGCTTCCAGAATTTTCACAAAAGTGCTAGGGTCCCTTCTAGCGGTTCTAAGACCGCGGGGCATAGCAGTGGCGCCTTATCTAGACGACATCTTAATTCAAGCGTCAACTTTCCAACTAGCCAAGTCTCACACGGACATCGTGTTGGCTTTTCTGAGATCTCATGGGTGGAAGGTGAACATTAAAAAAAAAAAAAAGAGTTCTCTCTTCCCTCTCACAAGAGTTTCCTTCCTAGGAACTCTGATAGACTGGGTAGAAATGTAAATATTTTTCTGACGGAGGTCAGGAAATTAAAACTCGTAAACACCAGCCGAGCCCTTCATTCCATTTCTCGGCCGTCAGTGGCTCAGTGTATGGAGGTAATCGGACTAATGGTAGCGGCAATGGACATAGTTCCGTTTGCTCGCTTACACCTCAGACCACTGCAACTACGCATGCTCGAACAGTGGAATGGGGATTATGCAGATTTATCTCCTCAGATAGATCTGGATCAGGAGACCAGAGATTCTCTTCTCTGGTGGTTATCACAGGTTCACCTGTCTCGGGGAATGTGTTTCCGCAGACCAGAGTGGGTCATAGTTACGACAGATGCCTGCCTGCTGGGCTGGGGTGCAGTCTGGAACTCCCTGAAAGCTCAGGGGTTATGGTCTCAGGAGGAGACTCTCCTCCCGATAAACATTCTGGAACTGAGAGCGATATTCAATGTGCTTTAGGCATGGCCTCAACTGGCTGCGGCCAAATTCATCAGATTTCAGTCGGACAACATCACGACTGTTGCTTATGTCAATCTAGCGATGACAGAGGTTTCAAAAATAATCTGATGGGCAGAGACTCACTATTGCCAACTTTCAGCGATCCTTATCCCAGGAGTAGAGAACTGGGAAGCGGATTTCCTAAGTCGTTAGACTTTTCATCCGGGGGAGTGGGAGCTCCATCCGGAGGTGTTTGCTCAACTGATTTGGCTATTGGGCACACCAGAATTGGATCTGATGGCATCTCGTCAGAACGCCAAGCTTCCTTGTTACGGGTCCAGGTCAAGGGATCCCCAGGCAGTGCTGATAGATGCTCTAGCAGTGCCCTGGTCCTTCAACCTGGCCTATGTGTTTCCACCATTTCCTCTCCTTCCTCGTCTGATTGCCAGAATCAAGCAGGAGAGAGCTTCTGTGATTTTGATAGCACATGCGTAGCCACGCAGGACTTGGTATGCAGACCTGGTGGACATGTCATCCCTCCCACCATGGACTCTGTCGCTGAGGCAGGACCTTCTGATTCAAGGTCCATTCAAGCATCCAAACCTACTTTCTCTGCGTCTGACTGCTTGGAGATTGAACGCTTGATTTTAGCAAAGCGTGGTTTCTCTGAAGCGGTCATTGATACCTTGATTCAGGCTCGAAAGCCTGTCACAAGGAAAATCTATCATAAGATATGGCGTAAATATCTTTACTGGTGTGATTCCAAGGGTTACTCATGGAGTAAGATCAGGATTCCTAGACTATTATCTTTTCTCCAAGAAGGATTGGAGAAGGGATTATCAGCTAGTTCCTTAAAGGGACAAATATCTGCTTTGTCTATCCTTTTACACAAGCGTCTGTCGGATGTTCCAGACGTTCAGGCGTTTTGTCAGGCTTTAGTTAGGATCAAGCCTGTGTTTAAACCTGTTGCTCCGCCATGGAGTTTAAATTTGGTTCTTAAAGTTCTTCAAGAGGTTCCGTTTGAACCTTTGCATTCCATAGATATTAAGGTCTTATCTTGGAAAGTTCTGTTTTTAGTAGCTATCTCTTCGGCTCGAAGAGTTTCTGAGTTATCTGCTTTACACTGTGACTCACCTTATCTTATTTTCCATGCGGATAAGGTGGTTTTGTGTACCAAACCTGGATTTCTTCCTAAGGTTGTTTCTAATAGGAATATCAATCAGGAAATTGTTGTTCCTTCTCTGTGTCCTAATCCTTCTTCCAAGAAGGAGTGTCTGTTGCACAACCTAGATGTGGTTCGTGCTTTAAAGTTCTACTTACAAGCAACTAAAGATTTCCGTCAAACATCTTCATTGTTTGTTGTCTATTCTGGACAGCGGAGAGGTCAAAAGGCTACGGCAACCTCTCTTTCTTTTTGGCTGAAAAGCATCATCTGTTTGGCTTATGAGACTGCTGGCCAGCAGCCTCCTGAAAGGATTACAGCTCACGCTACTAGAGCGGTGGCTTCCACATGGGCATTTAAAAATGAGGCTTCTGTTGAACAGATTTGTAAGGCGGCGACTTGGTCTTCGCTTCATACTTTTTCCAAATTTTTCAAATTTGATACTTTTGCTTCTTCGGGGGCTATTTTTGGCAGAAAGGTTCTACAAGCAGTGGTGCCTTCCGTTTAGGTACCTGTCTTGTCCCTCCCTTCATCCGTGTCCTAAAGCTTTGGTATTGGTATCCCACAAGTATTGGATGAATCTGTGGACTCGATACATCTTGCAAAACAAAATTTATGCTTACCTGATAAATTTCTTTCTCTTGCGATGTATCAAGTCCACGGCCCGCCCTGCCTATTAAAGACAGGTAGTATTTTTTATTATAAAACTTCAGTCACCTCTGCACCCTATAGTTTCTCCTTTTTCTTCCTAGCCTTTGGTCGAATGACTGGGGGGTGGAGTTAGGGGAGGAGCTATATAGACAGCTCTGCTGTGGGTGCTCTCTTTGCCACTTCCTGTTGGGAAGGAGAATATCCCACAAGTATTGGATGAATCCGTGGACTCGATACGTCACAAGAGAAAGAAATTTATCAGGAAAGCATAAATTTTGTTTTTGTTCAGTGAAGCTTATCACCCGACTCATTAACAAACTAACTTCACTTACCTAACAGTTGCCCTCATTTATCTCCTCACTAATATTATTCTCACCTTTGCAGTCCCCACCTCCTGTTTCCCATCCTCCTTCCCATCTAGATTGTAAGTTCCCATGGGAATAGGGCCCTCAATTCCCCCTGTGTTTGTCTGTAAAATGTTGTATTTTATTGTATTGTTTCTCCGTTGTACTTTTATCCTTGTACCCATGGGCAGCGTGCGGAATCTGTTGACGCTTTATAAATAAAGAAGAATAATAGTAATAGAAATAAATCTGACAAGTTGTTCAAAATTGTATGCTCTGTCTGAATCATAAATGAAAAAAATGGGGGTTAGGTCCCTTTGTCTATTTCTGAGCTATTTCTGCAGACTTAAATTCACAGTTTTGAGAACTACGAAAACCAATATGTGATAATATCTTCATGATAGATAGAAAAATGCCCAGATAATCTGGCAAAAACCTCTAGGTGAGCATGACATTGTGAATGGATTAATGGAATTTATGAAACAAACATTACAGCCATGAATATACAGCCTCACATTACAGAATTAAAAAACAAATCCTTATTTCAGGATGACAAACCCTTTGGATTATAAGGTATTTTTAGATAGGTTTTTCCTCAAAGCATTTTATATAATAAAAATCCCATTTAAACTGAAAAAACACCCTACATGGTGACTATATAACTCAGGAAGGATACTAGATACATATCATGAATAAATTACAAAAATATGTTTTTTCAAGGTTGAAGCGGTTACGTTTTTAATGTTACTTTTTTGTACAGGTTCTGGCTTCCCTCATCATTCGACTTGCATTGGCAGAGACATTCTGCCTAAACTGTGGCATACTTGCACTTGATGAACCCACCACCAATTTAGATCGTGAAAATATAGAATCTCTAGCACATGCTCTTGTTGAGTAAGTAAAGGTTTTGTTTTTATCTTAAGTTATTACAATAAGTTACCTAATGAAACCTAGTACTTTAAATTAGCTTTATTTATGTTTAAATAGATTTTTATTTATAATTTTAGTACAATACAAAAATGTTTGCAAATATTCATCATAACAGTCACATCAGACTTTCTCTATATCTTGTAAGTGGTTTTCGCGTCCTTAAGAGAGATCTTTGAATATCTTTGGAGAACTGTCCAGAATAGTTTATGGTATCTCTTGACTCATTTTTTTCTCAGTCTTACTGTTTTTGTTTCAAAACCAAACTTAAATCACGGGGGAGTTCCCCCTTTTCCTTCTAATTCAAGGATACAAATGACTGAATGTGATATACATTACATTAGTTATTGTATATAGCATAAATATAAACAATGATGAAGTAACTATTTATAAACAAATTGACAAGTAAAACATTAAAAAGTAAGACTTTTTTTAAAACAATTGTTGCTTGTGTCGTATTCGCATTATTTATTTTATGTTAGCATTAATTCTCTAACTCCTGTGGTTTCCTATGTATTTAAGGGTATCTCCTCCCTCCCAATCCATGTTCCAACTTTATTTCTTTCCTAAGATATGGAGAGTCCACAACATCATTCAATTACTAGTGGGAATATCACTCCTGGCCAGCAGGAGGAGGCAAAGAGCACCACAGCAAAGCTGTTAAGTGTCACTCCCCTACCCATAATCCCCAGTCATTATCTGTGCCTCTGTCAATGTAGGAGGTGAAGTTTGGTGTCTGAAGAAATTAATTCCTTTTTCAGGTACTTTTCTCTGCGAGCAAAGATTTGAGTTTAGCTGAGTCCACGTCAATCTCCTCAGTAGAGTAGTGGTGACTTTTAAGCAGTTAGGAAGTTGTGAGGTAGTCCTTGCTTTGTTTCCTAACACATTGCTGCCCATGGTACAGAAAGCCAGAGTTGGTTACTCTGTTCTTTGTTTTTCTACAGGTCTCTGTAAGGAGTATGTGTCCTTTTGCGCCTTGTCGGCTATCTTCCTCCTGGACAGCTAGACTGCAGGTAAGTGCTTTTGTCTTCTAGGTCTTGGAGACTTGCACTTCAGAAGAGTATTATGTCATATGCAGTAGATGGGGACATTTTTAAAATCCTTTATACAGGATTTTCTTTGGCAGTGGGCAGGCACATTATGTATGCTGAGACTAGGGGTTAATCTTCCCTTTATTGGGACGTTCTTCCTCTTTGGGCTAATTTTGTTGAAATACTTTATTAGTATGTGTGTAGCTTATGTTTTATACAGGGATTTATGTATAAACTTAAAATTTGTCAGTTGGTTTTCTTTGCTTGCTTAGCTAGAACAGGCTAACTGACAAACTGCTTGAGTTTGAAACCAGCTGCAGCTACTTGCATCTTATGTTGTAGGCAGAGGGAATGCGCGCCTTTTACTTGCTGCATAGTTTCCTCTCTCTGCCGGTCATGTTACTTCTCTCTGCTGTCGGATATTCACGGAGCGAAGCAGCGTCATTGAATTTCAGTCTCTTCAGTGTCTATCTTCTATACAATCATTTTAGAGACTTCTGGCAGCCAAATTGTGGTATTAAAAATTCTTAAAGTGACAGTGTATTTAAAAAATTTCTACAATTTGGTGATTTTTTTTTTAGTATTATGGACATGGACCAAGACTCTGTGTTTTTTGATAAATGCTTGTTATGCCTAGAGGCACAAATTGTTTTACCTATGCAATTCTGTGCTGCATGTTTAGCTAGAACACTTCAATTTAAAGATACATTGTTGCTGTCTGAGCCCAATGTCTCTCAGGATGATGCTGTTCAGGCAATGCCACAGCTTTCTCCTCAAACGTCCCAAGCCTCTATGGCGTCACATACAGTGCCCTGCAGTTCCTCTCAGCCTCCTGGAGGAGTTTATTTGCCTGCAGATTTTGCTGCACAGATATCTTCTGCGGTATCTGCAGCATTATCTGCTTTTTTATGCTGGGAAAACGCAAAAGGAAAATTAGTCATTCAGATAGTAAGGTTTCTGTTCCACCTACTGCTACGAATGTTGCCCTCCCTCATAAGTCTGATGAGGAGGATACGCCGGTAGCCCCTGAGGGTGAAATCTCAGATTCGGACAGTATTATTATTTCATCTGATACTGAAGAAGTAAACTTATTATTTCATCTGATACTGAAGTTTTTAAACTTAAAAACAAAGGAGAGTCAGTGGCGCCCAAGGCTGACTGGTTAGGAACAGATCTATTCAAATATGATTCACTAAAAATACACCTGACTGAATATAGCTAAAATAGGCAATGAACTACAAAAACAGAAAATATATAGGCATAAAATTTAATGCTACAATGATAGACAATATACAAATGAAATACACAATATACAAATGAAATACACCGGTGTTTGACACATAAAAGGTTAAAAATGCAATATGTCTAGCTAGACTTAGATAAAACAGTGGTTGATACAATGCTTATACTAAATGCATACTGTGAGTAGCAAGGATACAAATTCAACCATTAAAAGACGATAGGCAACAATGTATATTAATGATTAAAAATGCAATATGAACAAAAAATGATCCAGGCCGCCTGTTGGATTAAAAAATCCCTAAAGTTCCAGAGTTATATTATTACCAGTTCATTGGCAAAAAGAATTCTCAAATGGATTCCAAAACATCAGTTAGACGATTTTTAAAAGTAAAAAAAATGAATGTGAGGCAGGGGTTATATTCCGCTAAGTATGTTTAGCTCAATTTCTTCAACGATATCACAGTTCGCTGTATTATGACAATATCAGGTCAATCTGTTTCATAGCAGCATATAAAAAGTTTTTTACTCACTTCGGAGATCAAAGCGTCCTCGCTTGTTGCACCCGTTACCAGTGGGCAGGGTAATGATGGCAGTGGTCCAATCGGTACCGTGGAAATGCGCGCACTTATTCAAACTGCTGAAGATCCTTCAATACACTCCTACCGACTCAGTGTGTGCTATCCGAGCACGTTGAAAGAGTCGGTCCTGGGATTATCAACTTGGTTGTAGGAGCAGACTGTCAGAACGTCTATGCGTTTCAGCTACAAAAGCCTTTATCAAGAGTTCTTCATAAAGGCTTTTGTAGCTGAAACGCGTAGACGTTCTGACAGTCTGCTCCCACAACCAACTCTCCGAAGTGAATAAAAAACTTTTTATATGCTGCTATGAAACAGATTGACCTGATATTGTCATAATACAGCGAACTGTGATATCGTTGAAGAAATTGAGCTAAACATACTTAGCGGAATATAACCCCTGCCTCACATTCATTTTTTTAACTTTGAAAAATCGTCTAACTGATGTTTTGGAATCCATTTGAGAATTATTTTTGCCAATGAACTGGTAATAATATAACTGGAACTTTAGGGATTTTTTAATCCAACAGGTGGCCTGGATCATTTTTTGTTCATATTGCATTTTTAATTATTAATATACATTGTTGCCTATCGTCTTTTAATGGTTGAATTTGTATCCTTGCTACTCACAGTATGCATTTAGTATAAGCATTGTATCAACCACTGTTTTATCTAAGTCTAGCTAGACATATTGCATTTTTAACCTTTTATGTGTCAAACACCGGTGTATTTCATTTGTATATTGTGTATTTCATTTGTATATTGTCTATCATTGTAGCATTAAATTTTATGCCTATATATTTTCTGTTTTTGTAGTTCATTGCCTATTTTAGCTATATTCAGTCAGGTGTATTTTTAGTGAATCATATTTGAATAGATCTGTTCCTAACCAGTCAGCCTTGGGCGCCACTGACTCTCCTTTGTTTTTATATTTCTTCTGTTCACACCTTTGGGAAGTGTGAACTTTGTCAGTTGGCTTGTACTGTAAATTGTATCTTAGATCAGTGTCACATACTTGTTTCTTTTGTATTCAGATTTAAACTTGAACACCTTTGTGTACTGGTAAAGGAGTTATTGGCTACTTTGGGCGACTCCTGTTGTTGTCAATCCTAAGAAGTCTGGTAAACTTAAAGGGACAGTAAACACCAGAATTTTTGTTGTCTAAAAAGGTAGATAATCCTTTTATTACCCATTCCCCAATTTTGCATAACCAACACAGTTATAATAATATACTTTTTACCTCTGTTATTACCTTGTATCTATGCCTCTGCAAACTGCCCCCTTATTTCAGTTCTTTTGACAGACATGCATTTTTAGCCAATCAGTGCTTGCTCTTTGGAGCTTCATGTGCCGGAGCTCAATGCTATCTATATGAAGCACATGAACTAACGCCCTCTAGTGGTGAAAAACTGTCAAAATGCTTTCCGATTAGAGGCAGTCTTCAAGGTCTAAGAAATTAGCACATGAACCTCCTAGATTTAGCTTTCAACTAAGAATACCAAGAGAACAAAGCAAAATTAGTAATAAAAGTAAATTGGAAAGTTGTTTAAAATTACATGCCCTATTTATATCAGGAACGATTTTTTGTGACTTTACTGTCTCTTTAATAAATACTATGATGTTCCTTCCTCCGTGGAAGTTTTTCCTGTCCCAGACCGTGTGACTGAGATTATTTCACATGAATGGGAGAAGCCAGGGATTACTTTCCTGTTGCTGACTCCATTAAAGATTCTTGGCGCACAGTGCCTAAAGTAGAAGGGGCTATTTCTACTCTGGCTAAGAGAACTATGATCCCTATAGAGGAAAGCTGCTCCTTTAAGGATCCCTTGGACAAAAAGCTGGAAGCTTATTTGAAGATGTATGTTCATCAAGGTCTTCAATGGCAACCTGCAGTTTGTATTGCCACAGTAACAAGTGCGGGATCTTATTGGTGCGACGCCTTGTCTGAATCAATTTTAGTAGAGACTCCGTTGGAGGAGATACAAGATAGGATTAAGGCTCTCAAACTAGCCAATTTCTTTATTTCTGATGCTAACATGCAAGTTATTAGACTGGGAGCCAAGATGTCTGGCTTCACTGTCCTAGCCCGCAGGGCATTGTGGCTAAAATCTTGGTCAGCTGATGGTACCTCTTAAGTCCAAGCTTCTGGCGCTTCCTTACAAGGGGAAGACCTTGTTCGGATTTGGTCTGGCAAAAATCATTACTGATACTACGTTTGGAAAAGGGTCTTTTCTACCGCAAGACAAGAAGAACAGACTCAACGGACGTCAAAGTAATCTCCGTTCCTTTCATAACTTCAAAGGTCAAAAGTCTTCCTCTCCTTCTTCCAAGCAGGAGCAGATCAAGTCTTCTTGGAAACCCAATCAGTCTTGGAATAAGGGAAGCAATCAAGCAAACCCTCAGCTGAGTCTAAGTCAGCATGAAGGGTCAGCCCCCGGTCCAGGTTCGAATCAAGTGGGGGGCAGACTTTCCCTGTTTTGTCAAGCGTGGAGACAAGATGTCCCAGATCCTTGGGCTTTGGACATAGTATCTCAGGGTTACAAAATAGAATTCAAAACTTTCTCTCCCAGGGGCAGATTCCACCTCTCAAGATTATCTGCAGACCAGGTAAAATGAGAGGCATTCTTGAACTGCGTTCAGGACCTTTCCTCCTTGGGAGTGATTGTTCCAGTAAGGGAACAGGGTCTAGGATTCTATTCAAATCTGTTTGTGGGTCCCAAAAAAAGAGGGAACTTTTTAACCCATTTTAGACCTAAAGTGCATCAACATGTTTCTCAGGGTACCGTCCTTCAAAATGGAAACCATTTGTTCCATTCTTCCTTTGGTCCAAGAGGGTAAGTTCATGATGACCAAAGACTTGAAGGATGCATAGCTTCATGTTCCCATCCACAAGGATCATCACAAATACCTGAGATTCACCTTTCTAGACAAACACTTTCAGTTTGTGGCTCTTCCGTTTGGCCTTGCCACAGCTCCCAGAATTTTCTCAAAGGTTCTGGGGGCTCTCTTGGCAGTGATCAGGTCTCGGGGAATTGCAATGGCGCCATACCTGGACGACATACTGGTTCAGGCGCCATCTTTTCAACAAGCAAACATTCATATAGAGATCTTGTTGTCTTTTCTACGTTCCCACGGTTGGAAAGTGAATCTGGAAAAGAGTTCCCTTGTTCCAGCTACCAGGGTGGTTTTCTTAGGGACCATAATAGATTCCCTATCTATGAAAATGTTTCTGATAGAGGTCTCTCCTCTTGCCTCTCTCTTCAGTCTACTGTTCGGCCATCAGTGGCTCAATGTATAGAGGTAATTGGTCTGATGGTTGCTTCTATGGTCATTATTCCCTTTGCTCGATTCCATTTGAGAGATCTGCAATTATGCATGTTCAGACAATGGAACGATTCGGATCTGTCTCGGAGGATAGATCTAGACCAGTCGACAAGAGACTCTCTCCCGTGGTGGCTTTCTCAGGGCACATGCTTCTGGAGACCTTCCTGGGTGATTGTGACCACGGACGCCAGCCTGCTAGGCTGGGGAGCCGTTTGGGACTCCTTAAAGGCGCAGGGACTATGGTTTCGTGAGGAGTCTGCTCTCCCCATAAACATCTTGGAGTTGAGCGCTATTTACAATGTTCTGATGGCTTGGCCTCAATTGTCCTTAGCCTGGGTTTCAGTCGGACAACATCACCTCAGTGGCATACATCAACCACCAGGGAGGAACTCGGAGTTCCTTAGCCATGAAGGAGGTGGCATGGATTATTTAGTGGGCGGAAGCTCACAATTGTTGTCTATCTGCCATCCACATTCCTGGAGTGAACAACTAGGAAGCGGATTTCCTGAGCAGACAGACCTTTCATCCCGGAGAGTGGGCTCTCCATCCAGAGGTGTTCTCCATGTGTGCCGGAGTTGGATCTGATGGTGTCTTGGCAGAACGCCAAGCTTTCAAGGTACGGTTCAAGGTCAAGAGATCCTCAGGCCGCTCTGATAGATGCTCTGGCGGTTCCTTGGGATTTCGGTCTTGCATACCTGTTTTCTCAGTTTGTGCTAACTTCTAACTCAGGGTCTATACCTCCATCCAAATCTTGTTCCTATGAAGCTGACTGCTTGGAGATTGAACGCTTAGTTCTGTCTAAGCGTGGATTTTCTGAGTCGGTCATTGAGACCATGATCCAGGATCGCAAGCCTGTTACTAGAAAAATTTACCATAATCTATGGAGTCAATACCTTTATTGGTGTGAATCTAAGGGCTACTCTTGGAGTAGGATCAGGATTCCTAAAATCTTGTCTTTTCTCCAGGAAGGTCTGGAGAAAGGGTTGTCAGTCAGTTCTCTGAAAGGTCAGATTTATGCATTATCTATTTTGTTACACAAACGTCTGGCGGATGTGCCAGATGTTCAATCTTTTTGTCAGGCCCTGGTCAGAATCAGGCCTGTGTTTAAACCTGTTGCTCCTCTTTGGAGCCTTAATCTTGTTCTTAAAGTTTTGCAGCAGGCTCCATTTGAGCCAATGCATTCCATAGATATTAAGTTGCTATCTTGGAAGGTTTTGTTTCTTATTGCTATCTCTTCTGCTCGGATTTTCGCCAGTCTTCTGCCCTATTTGTTTGTTCCTCAAGAAAGCGTAAGGGTCAGACGGCTACTTCTACTTCTCTTTCCCTCTGGTTGAGAAGTATGATTCATTTTGCTTATGAGACTGCTGGACAGCAGCTTCCTGAGAGAATTACAGCTCATTCCACTAGAGCTGTCTCCTCTTCTTGGGCTTTCAAAGATGAAGCTTCTGTGGAACAGCTTTGCAGGGCTGCAACTTGGTCCTCTCTGCATACTTTTTCCAAATACCTTTCCTTCCTCAGGACAAGAAGAATAGACCTAGGGGTCAACAGACTTCTAATTTCTCTTGTAAGATGTATCGAGTCCCACATCCTTACTTGTGGGATATTCTCCCCTACAGGAAGTGGCAGAGAGAGCACCCACAGCAGAGCTGCCTATTTAGCTGCACCCACCTAGTCATTCTCTCTGCCTGCTTAACTGCTAGGAAGGGCAAAGAGGAGTGTGGTGACAAAAATGTTAGGTTTTTATTTTCTCAAGCAAAAGTTTGTTATTTTTAAATGGTACCGGTGTGTACTATTTACTCTCTGCAGAAAAAGGGATGAAGATTTCTGCAAGGAGGATGATGATCTTAGCACTTTGTAACTAAGATCCACTGCTGTTCTCACAAGGGCTGAAGAGTACAGGAAAACTTCAGTTGGGGGGAACAGTTTGCAGGCTAAACTGCATTAAGGTATGTTCAGTCTGTTTTTTTTCTAGACAGACTATGTTATTTCTAGAAAAGGCTGGCAATATCCCCATGAGGGAAGCGTAAGCTGTATTACAAGTTGGTTTGCTAGAGAAACTAACCGCAAAAAGATACTTTATAAGCACTCGAAAGACCCCCAATTTTATAGAGTTGGAAAAAGAATCACACAAATTAAAACATAAATCTTTATTAGAAATATTTAAAATCGGGTTAGTTAAAACTAAAATGCTGGTCTGGGGTTCCCAGTACAAAGACTGGATATTATACACTAGAACCTCTTATTATAGTGCTGTCTAATGGCAGATTAGGAAGACACTGGCTTGGGTTACATGTATCTAGACAATATAGAATAGGGTCAACAGAGTATAGTTATGTGAAGTTATATGATCTCTGCAAAAACAACTATTTCATCATGAATGACATAATTAATCACAGGGGAAATTTGTGATAGTGATATCTATGTTAAACGCATAGGTAAAGTGGTGTAATGGAGCAGTAGTATATAGAAAAAATATACCACCTAAATTGATAAATATATTGTATTAACCATAGTTAACCTTATTATGAAGTTAACATCATAGTGGTTGTAGAGCACACATTGGCCTATAACAATTATGGGAGAGAATCCCCTATGATAGGTAGATAAAATACTAAAGTAATGGGTTTACACAATTCGCCCTGATAGGAATTTTTAGTTATGAGAGTAATATCAACTGTCCCTGTATAAGGGGTTGAATAAAAGATTATCAGGGTAGCCAACAACTACTAGTAAACACATAGAAAAACTAACTATACTTAGGATAGTACCTAGAGTAATTGATACTAAATAGTGACAGTTGTACTGCCTGTATCAAACTGTTTCGGTAGTTATACTGCAATAAGTAGTATAGGTGAAATAATGTATTAGGCAATACATATCATACCAATGTATATTTATGTCACGTAAGGTTAATATTGGTATAATCACCTTGATTAATTGATAATAGTAAGTTAGCTGTAATGTTGTTACTATGATTAGGCTACCAACTAAATCAATTTTAACTACAAGGTATCCTTAGTTAGGCAAAAGAAGTGTTTTAAGTGCTTGGTGTTAACTTTTGCAGACGTTGTACTGCCTGGCTTTACCCACTCTTTGACCCTAATTAAATATTGAATTTAATAAAGCACAACAGGTATAGCAGAATAATTATATTGACCTTGAAGGGCTAACATATGAGCCCATATAAAAGTTATATATTAGCTATAGTTTTATATTGCTACCTGGAGTGCCAGTGGCTAGTTTAAATTTAAACATTGCATTAACATCCTTTCAGCATTCGTATAATATGGGCCACTGCCAATTCTAACGCTCATTCATGCTAAGTGTCAATAACGGAAGACACCTAATATTATGTTAGCTACTTCATTGCAGCCTCAAATCAATTGGTGAAAAAAAACTATATCAGCAGAGAACTTCTTAGTATTTAGATTCACTGCGAGTCCTTTCAGCGTTTATATCATATGAAACACTGCCAGTTTTAGCACTCGTTGTTATAAAGTGTCAGTAACGGAAGACACATAATACTCTGCTTAGCTGCTTCATTGCAGCCTCAATTCAATTAGTAAATAGTTTAAATGACAGTGTCAGCAGAGAACTTTTTCGTGTTTGGGTTCACAATGAGTACTAGTAATTCTGTAGCGTTAATGTAATGTGGACCGCTGCCATTTGTGACACGCTTCACTATATAATATAAATGCCTCGAGATATAAACTACTATATTTGTTGCTTCAATGCAGTCTCAAGTAAACTGTGCATAGTTATAGTATTTGTGTCACCAGTTAGTGTATAAATCATAATTTAGAAGAGAGTTCAAGTTATGTTAATACTGCCAGCAAGTATACGCTTTAAAAACTACAACGAGCTCCCATAAGCTCCCCCTTCCTCCCTTGACATGTTGGGGGTCTTTCAAGTGCTTATAAAGTATCTTTTTGCAGTTAGTTTCTCTAGCTAACCAACTTGTAATGTAACTTTGTTGATACATAGCACCTAACCACACATAATTGTATGATACTAGGGCCATTGACCTTATTACAGAACGGTAAAAGACCCGACATAATATTTAGGAGTGGTGCATCAATTCAATCCGAATTTAAGGGTAAGCTGTATTCAGACACTTGGATAGGAATTTCAGCTTGCATAAAGGGCTCATTAGTTACTGGTGACACTGTTTGGTTAAAAACGTTTTTGTTTATTCAGTAAATGATGCAATTATAACGTTTTTTTGAAGGGACTAAAGGGGTAATTGTGGCTTGTTTTTGAGTTTTCTAACCCACATGGTTAATTTAGAGACACTCTAGTGTTTGTCTGTTAGGCCTCAAAACTCGAGTGAGGTGGGAGGGGCCTATTTTCGGACCTCAGTTGTGCAGTTTCTTTTCCTCTGAGACTTCTAACTGCTTCTCCAGAGGTTCCTGCCGTGTTTTGAGGGCTGTAAAAGAAGTTTTTTTTCCCCACAAATTGTTTTGAAGGGCAGGTAGGAGCCACAGCAGAGCTGTGGTAAAGTGCTGAAAGTCTTTTTTACTGGTTTTGATGTTTTTTCAATCCAGTTTTACCATTAAGGGGTTAATTGTTTATTTGCATAGCTGTGCAAAGTTTCTAAGGCTATATGATACTACTGTAAAAATTTCGTTATGTTTACTGCTTTTTTACACTGTTTTGCAGAATTTGTGCAGCTTTTTTTCTCTTAAAGGCACAGTACCGTTTTATTTCTAAGTGTTATTTACTTTGATTACAGTGTTTTCCAAGCTTGCTTGTTACATTACTAGCCTGTTTAACATGTCTGACACCAAGGAAAATCCTTGTTCAATACGTTTGGAAGCCATTGAGATACCCTCTCTTAGAATGTGTCCCAATTGTACTGATATGTCTATAAACTATAAAGAACATATATTAGCACTTAAATATAGAGCAATAGATGATTCTCAGTCAGAAGTAAATGAGGGTTCACCAGCTAGCTCTCCCCAAGTGTCACAACCAGTAACGCCCGCACAAGTCACGCCAAGTACCTCTAGTGCGTTGAATTAATTTATTTTACAAGACATGGCCACAGTTATGAATACAACCCTCACAGAGGTTTTATCCTGACTGCCTGGTTTAAAAGGAAAGCGGGACAGCTCTGGGTTAAGGAAAAATGCTGAGCAGTCTGACGCTTTAGTAGACGTATCTGATATGCCCTCACAATGCTCTGAGGTAGGGGTGAGGGATTTGTTATCTGAGGGAGAAATTTCTGACTCAGGAAAGACGCTTCCTCAGACAGATTCTGATATGATGGCCTTTAAATTTAAGCTTGAACACCTCCGCTTATTGCTCAGGGAGGTATTATCGGCTCTAGATGATTGTGACCCTATAGTGGTCCCAGAGAAATTGTGTAAGATGGATAAATACTTAGAGGTTCCTGTTTACACTGATGTTTTTTCCAGTCCCTAAGAGGATTGTGAATATTATTGCTAAGGAGTGGGATAGACCAGGTATTCCGTTCATTCCCCCTCCTGTTTTTAAGAAAATGTTTCCCATATCTGACACCATGCGGGACTCGTGGCAGACAGTTCCTAAGGTGGAGGGAGCTATTTCTACTCTATCTAAGCGTACAACTATACCTATTGAAGTCAGTTGTTCATTCAAAGACCCTATGGATAAAAAAATTAGAGGTTCTCCTGAAGAAAATTTTTGTTCAAGGTTTTCTTCTTCAACCTATTGCGTGCATTGTTCCTGCAACTACTGCAGCTGTTTTCTGTTTTGAGGCTCTAGAAGAGGCTCTTCAGATTAGAAGAAATTTTGGACAGAATTAAAGCCCTTAAATTGGCAAATTTTTTATTACAGATGCCGCTTTTCAACTGGCTAAATTAGCGGCAAAGAATTCAGGTTTTGCCATTTTAGCACGCAGGGCGTTATGGCTTAATCCTGGTCTGCTGATGTGTTATCTAAAACTAAACATTTGAACAGCCCTTTCAAAGGAAAGACCCTATTCAGGCCTGAACTGAAAGAGATTATTTCAGACATCACTGGAGGGAAAGGTCATACCCTCCCTCAGGATAGATCAAATAAGATGAGGACCAAACAAAATAATTTTCGTTCCTTTTGGAATTTCAAGAGTGGTCCCGCCTCAGTTTCCTCTGCTGCAAAGCAAGAGGGGAATTTTTCCCAATCCAAGTCAGTCTGGAGACCTAACCAGGCTTGGAACAAGGGTAAACAGGTCAAGAAGCCTGCAGCTGCCTCTAAGACAGCATGAAGGGGTAGCCCCCGATCCAGGACCGGATCTAGTAGGGGGCAGACTCTCTCTCTTCGCTCAGGCCTGGGCAAGAGATGTTCACGATCCCTGGGTTTTAGAAATTGTGTCCCAGGGATATTTTCTGGAATTCAAAGGCTCTCTTCCAAGGGGGACTTTTCACATTTCTCGATTGTCTGTAAACAGACAAAGAGAGAGGCGTTCTTACGCTGTGTAGAAGACCTACATAACATGGGGGTGATCCGCCCAGTCCCAAAAGAGGAACAGGGGCTAGGTTTTTACTCATACCTGTTTGTGGTTTCCAAAAAAGAGGGAACTTTCAGATCAATTTTGGATCTCAAAATTCTAAACAAGTTCCTCAAAGTTCCATCATTCAAGATGGAGACTATTCGGTCTATTCTACATGGTTGCTAGGGTCCCTTCTGGCGGTTCTACGACCACGGGGCATAGCAGTGGCGCCTTATCTAGACGTCATCTTATTTCAGGCGTCAACTTTCCAGAAATCCAAGTCTCACACGGACATTGTGTTGGCTTTTCTGAGATCTCACGGGTGGACGGTGAATATAAAAAAGAGTTCTCTCTTCCCTCTTATAAGAGTTTCCTTCCTAGGGACTCTGATAGACTCTGTAGAAATGAAAATATTTCTGAGGCGGTCAGAAAATCAAAGCTCTTAACCACTTGCCAAGCTCTTCATTCCATTCCTCGGCCATCAATGGCTCAGTATATGGAGGTAATCGGACTCATGGTAGCGGCAATGGACATAGTTCCTTTTGCCTGCCTACACCTCAGACCACTACATCTATGCATGCTCAAACAGTGGAATGGGGATTAGGCAGATTTGTCTCCTCAACTGCATCTGGACCAGGAGACCAGAGATTATCTTCTCTGGTGGTTGTCTCAGGACCACCTGTCTCAGGGAATGTGTTTCCGCAGGCCAGAGTGGCTCATTGTAACGACAGATACCAGCCTGCTAGGCTGGGATGCAGTCTGGAACTCCCTGAAAGCACAGGGCTTATGGTCTCGGGAGGAATCTCTTCTCCCGATAAATATTCTAGAACTGAGAGCGATATTCAATGCGCTTCAGGCGTGGCCTCAGCTTGCTGCGGCCAAATTCATCAGGTTTCAGTCGGACAACATCACGACTGTAGCTTATATCAATCATCAAGGAGTTCTCTAGCGATGATGGAGGTAACCAAAATAATCCCATGGGCAGAGGATCACTCTTGCCATCTCTCAGCAATCCACATCCCAGGTGTAGAGAACTGGGAGGCGGATTTCTTAAGTCGTTAGACTTTTCATCTGGGGGAGTGGGAACTCCATCCGGAGGTATTTGCCCAGATGATTCATCTAGGGGGCACACCAGAATTGGATCTGATGGCGTCCCGTCAGAATGCCAAACTTTCTCGTTACGGGTCCAGGTCCCGGGATCCCAAGGCGGTACTGATAGATACTCTAGCAGTGCCTTGGTCCATCAATCTGGCCTATGTATTTCCTCTCCTTCTACGTCTGGTTGCCAGAATAAAGCAGGAGAGAGCTTCAGTGATTCTGATAGCACCTGCGTGGCCACGCAGGACTTGGTATGCAGACCTAGTGGACATGTCCTCGGTTCTACCATGGACTCTGCCAATGAGGCTGGACCTTCTAATCCAAGGTCTGTTCACGTATCCAAATGTAATTTCTCTGTGTCTGACTGCTTGGAGATTGAACGCCTGATTCTATCAAAGCGTGGTTTCTCTGAGTCGGTCATTGATACCCTGATTCAGGCTAGAAAGCCTGTCACCAGGAAGATCTATCATAAGATTTGGCGCAAATATCTTTATTGGTGTGAATCCAAACGTTACTCGTGGAGTAAGATTAGGATTCCTGGAATATTGTCTTTTCTTCAAGAATTTTTGGAGAAGGGATTATCAGCTAGTTCCTTATAAGGACAAATATCTGCTTTGTCTATTATTCTACACAAACGTCTGGCAGATGTCCCAGACCTTCGAGCATTTAGTCAGGCTTTGGTCAGAATCAAGCCTGTATTTAAACCTGTTGCTCCGCCATGGAGCCTAAATTTAGTTCTTAAAGTTCTTCAAGGGGTTCAGTTTGAACCTATGCATTCCATGGATATTAAGCTTCTATCTTGGAAAGTTTTGTTTTTAGTAGCTATCTCTTCGGCTCGAAGAGTTTCTGAGCTATATTTGTGTTCCCCTTATCGTATTTTCCATGCAGATAAGGTGGTTTTGCGTACCAAACCTGGGTTTCTTCCTAAGATTGTTTCTTATAAGAATATCAATCAAGAGATTGTTGTTCCTTCACTGTGTCCTAATCCTTCTTCAAAGAAGGAACGTCTGTTGCACAATCTTGATGTGGTTCGTGCTTTAAAGTTCTACTTGCAAGCAACTAAAGATTTCCGTCAAACATCTTCATTGTTTGTTGTTTATTCTGGTAAGCGGAGAGGTCAGAAGGCTACGGCTACCTCTCTTTCCTTTTGGCTGAAAAGCATCATCCATTTGGCTTATGAGACTGCTGGCCAACAGTCTCCTGAAATAATTACTGCTCATTCTACTAGAGCTGTGGCTTCCACATGGCTTTTAAATATGAGGCTTCTGTTGAACAGATTTGTAATGCGGCGACTTGGTCTTCGTTTCATACTTTTTCCAAATTTTCCAAATTTGATACTTTTGCTTCTTCGGAGGCTATTTTTGGGAGAAAGGTTCTACAAGCAGTGGTGCCTTCCGTTTAAGGTCCCTGTCTTGTCCCTCCCTTCATCCGTGTCCTAAAGCTTTGGTATTGGTATCCCACAAGTAAGGATGAATCCGTGGACTCGATACCTCTTACACGAGAAAACATAATTTATGCTTACCTGATAAATTTATTTCTCTTGTGATGTATCGAGTCCACGGCCCGCCCTGTTTATTAAGACAGGCATATATATTTTTATTTTTAAACTTTCAGTCACCACTGCACCCTATAGTTTCTCATTTTTCTTCCTAGCCTTCGGTCGAATGACTGGGGGGTGGATCTAAGGGGGGAGCTATATAGGCAGCTCTGCTGTGGGTGCTCTCTCTGCCACTTCCTGTAGGGGAGGAGAATATCCTACAAGTAAGGATGAATCCGTGGACTCGATACATCACAAGAGAAATAAATTTATCAGGTAAGCATAAATTATGTTTTTCATTCGCAACTTTAAGGGACATAAGTCTTTCTCTTCCAAATCAGAACAATCTAGATCCACTTAGAAATCCAGCCAGCCCTGGAACAAGGGAAAACAAAAAGCCTTCCACTGACTCTAAATCAGCATGAAGGGTCCACCCCTGATCCAACTTTGGATCAAGTATGGGGCAGACTTTCTCTTTTTCAGCAGGTTTGTATACTCAATGTCCGAGATCCATGGGCTGTGGACATAGTATCCTAGGGTTACAGGATAGGCTTCAAATCTTGCCCTCTGAGGGGCAGGTTTCTCCTGTCAAGACTATCCTCAAACCAGGTAAAGAGGGAGGCCTTCTTAAATTGCATAGAGGACCTATCCTCCCTTGGAGTTATTGTTCCAGTCCCTCTAGAGGAACAAGGTCTAGGTTTTTTTAAAAAATCTATTTGTGTTTCCCAAAAAGGAGGGAACTTTCCGACCCATCCTAGACCTCAAGTGTCTGAACAAATTCCTCAGGGTTCCGTCCTTCAAGATGAAAACTATTTGTTCCATTCTTCCTTTGGTCAGTTCATGACGACCATAGACCTGAAGGACGCGTAATTACATATCCTCTATTCCCTTGTTTTCAGACCTGCTGACGCTTGGGCTGACTCGGCTGGGAATAGGTTCTGAGATGTGTTGTTTGTTGGAGGGTGTAGTGGGCCTCGTTGAGGTTCTGTGCTTCTCCCTTTTTGATACCTATGCGTCAGTCTGGCAGCTTTGATTGCCTAGAGGGTGCCCTCTGTCTTGGAGTTTTTGCAATCTGATATCTTGTTTAGCCGCATTTTACTTCTTAGCTAGTATTCTCTCGTGTTCTTGACTCAGGTGTTTACCTCACCTCGTCTGGGTCTGCTACACGTATTTGTGTTGAATAATTCAGTATTTTGGGTGCTGATGACTTAGGGAATACATCTTCAGTTGTCGTTTCGGTGCCTTCACATGATGTTGATAGTGGAAATCACTATTTGGATGCCCGGTCCTAGACCTTGTGTTTCTGTTGGTCTGGGCATTGTCTCCCCTTGTGCGTCGTGGACCCATTTGGGTCTTTGTGAGCTGAGCTCATTCTGGGAGTTTTTCCTTTATGGAATTTTGTCCTGTCCTTTCGATTTTCTTTGGTTTTTCCTGTCCCTTTGGGAGTTTTGGGCTGGTGTTCCCTTCGCTAGTAAGGGGTGTGTGGTTGAGGGCCGACCGCTGGGCGACGGTGTCTCCTGGAGGACTGTTGGCTCAGTTGAGTCTGATTTTGCTGTCTCTAGCTAGGCTTCCGGACTATCTGCGGGTCAGTGTCCTTGGGGCCTTTTCCTTTCAATGTTCTCAGCTTCGGACGAAGTGGGGTTTTGTTAAGTAGTGGTTTCAGGCCTGGTGCCCTCAGAATGGGCCGCCTCTTGTACCCTCCCGTCTTGGCTTTCAGTGTCCTCTGTAGCGTGGATATTGTTTTCCCAAAAGTAATGAATGCAGCTGTGGACTCTTTCCATTTATGAAGAAAAACATAAATTATGCTTACCTGATAATTTCCTTTTCTTTAGATGGAAAGAGTCCACAGCTCCCCACCCGAGTATGTGGAGCGTCTGTATTTTTCTTCTTCTGGCACCTTTTCACCCTGATATTTTTTCTACTGTACCTTGTTCCTCGGGCAGAATGACTGGGGGATGAGGGGAGTGGGAGGAGTATTTAAGCCTTTGGCTGGGGTGTCTTTGCCTCTTCCTGGTGGCCAGGTTCTTATTTCCAAAAAGTAATGAATGCAGCTGTGGACTCTTTCCATCTAAAGAAAAGAAAATTATCAGGTAAGCATAATTTTATGTTATTTAATAAAAGAAGGCAGTTTGTCAATCTCATTTAAAGAGACAATAATATCTTAGATCTAGCTGTATGTGTATAAAGGAAGGACATGGATTGAAAATGTCAAGCCATTTGTTTATTTATGTCATTTATCATGCCTGTACTGGAATGATACATATTTCTTTTTTTATTAAGTAGACTTATGCAGGTACTACCACAGTGCATATTTTTTACATCCTCAGGTTGAGGATTTATATATACAGGTTTTTCCATGGTAGTTTAGTGGGGAGCTCTCTAGTACCTTTAAAGTAAGGGTGATTGTAGATAATAAATCTTTATAGAAGTTTCTTCCTCTTGCCTCTTTCAGCACTCTACTGTTTAGCCCTTCAGTGGCTCAATGTATGGAGGTAATGGTCTGATGTTTGCCCTCTTTCAGCACTCTACTGTTTAGCCCTTCAGTGGCTCAATGTATGGAGGTAATGGTCTGATGTTTGCTTCATTGGACATCATCCTTTTGTTCGATCCTGTCTGAGAGACTGCGGTTATGCGTGTTCAGATAGTGGAGCAAGAATCTTATGGCAATCCTGGAGGATAGATCTAGATCTGTCGGCACGAGATTCTTCCCTGGGATCAGAGAGGGGAAGTAGCATTCGAGCGCTCGTTTTGCTTGCAAGACTTAGCAGGATCGTTACTCGCATTTTCCAGAATCTTTGGGTTCCTTCAGGAGCATCTGTTTAGGAGACTTTCCTGAGTAATAGTTGCAGTCACCAGGCCGTAATGGGTCGGTGACTATGGTCTTGGGAGTCGCTCTTCCCATAACCATCTTGGAGTGGAGAGCGATTTACAATGCTCTGATGGCTTGGCCTCATTTGTTTTATCCGGTTTTTCAGGTTCTAGTTGCATAATTTCATCTCAGTGGTTTACATTAACCACCCTGGAGGAACCTGGAATTCTTTTGACATGTTTGGCGTGGAATGTTCGATGGGCGGATGATCACATTCTAGTTTATTCACTATTCACATTTCAAGTGTGTTTACCGGGAACGGTTTTCTTGAGCAGTCAGGTTTTTCTTCCCGTGGAGTGGGCACTTCTCCCTGAGGTGTTCTCCAGGTTAATCCTCACATGAGGGGTGCTGGAAATGGCAGTACGCCATTTTCATATGTTATGTTTAAGTGATATGCAGGCTGCTCTGCTAAATTCCCTGGTGTTTCCTTGAAATTTCAGTCTGATAGCTCTTCTTCCATAAGTCTTTTCTCGTATCATATGTGAGTGAGCTACAGCATTTTTATAGTTCCTGCTTAGTCGCAGGGTATGGTTTTCAGGCCTAGCGAAGTTGTGTTTCTTCCACCATTGGTGGTTGTTCCTGAGGGTGAACTTTCTAATTCAGGGTCCATTCTTTCATTCAACTTCTTTTCTCTGAAGCTTTCTGCCTGGAGATTGTTCACTTAGTTCTGTCTAAGCGTGGTTTTCCTGAATAGGTCATTGAGACCATAATTCAGGTTTCCATATTCTTTCACCATAAGGTATGACGTAAATTTCCTAATTCGGGTGAGTCCATGGACTACTTTTGGAAGTGGGATCAGGATTCCTATGTTTCGTCCTTCGCCAGGTCGGTCTGGAGGACGGTTTGTCAGTCAGGTTTCTGCGTTATTCTTGTTTAACACAAGTGTCTGGCGGATGGGCCAGACATGTATTATTTTTTTTTATTTTTTATTTTTTCAGATCCTGGTTAGTATCAGGCCTGTGTTTAAGTTTGTGGCTCCACTTGGAGTTTTTAAGGTTGTGCAGCTGGCTCAGTTTGAGCTATAGCATTCCATAAGAATTTAATCTTTTCTTTGGAATTTTTCTTTTTTTCTATATCTTCTGCTCAGAGAGTTTAGGTACTCTCGTCCTTGTAGTATGATTCGCCTTATCCTTTCTCAGATAAGGCAGGTTTTTCTCATAAGTGAGAATTTTGTTTGGGAATTGTTGTTCCCTCTCTGTGTCCTCATTTTTATCTCTTGAGGAATATGTATGCACAACTTGGAATGTTGTGCGGGCTTTATGTTTTTTTCTTCTGTTTTTTTGTTTGTTTTCTCTGTCTCAGAAAACTACTGCTATTTCTCTTTTCTCTGGTTGAGAAGTTTAATCATTTGGTTTTTAGACTGCGGGGGTGCAGTCTCCTGAGAGAGTTATGGCTCATTTCCTGAGGGCTGTCTCTTCTTTTTGTGGATTCTAAATGAAGCTTCTGTGGAACAGATTTGCATGGCTGCAAATTGGTCTTCCTTACATTCTTTTGTATCTACTTTTATCTTTTTGCCTCGGCTGCCTTCTGTTTAGGTTACCTGTCTTGTCCCTCCCTAATCATCTGTGTCCTTTAGCTTGGGTATTGATTCCCAACAGTAATTGATGATGATCCGTAGACTCACTGTGTCATTAGAAAGAAAACAAAATTTATGCTTACCTGATAAATTTATTTATTTCTTGACACGGTGAGTCCACGGCCCGCCCTGTTTTTTCAGACAGTTTTTCTTATATAAACCTCAGGAACCTCTGCACCTTGTGTTGCTTCCTTTCTCTCGAATGACTGGGGGATTGTGGGTAGGGAAGTGATACTTAACAACTTTGCTGTTGTGCACTTTGCCTCCTCCTGCTGGCCAGGAGTGATATTCCCAACAGTAATTGATGATGATCCGTGGACTCACCGTATCAAGAAATAAATACATTTATCAGGTAAGCATACATTTTGGTTTTTATAGAGTTTTCTCATTGATCATCATTCAAAAGGCCCTCGCTATGTGAGCTCAATAAATTTTCCCATTGTGATTTCTCTAGGGTAATGTCTAGATTTCTTTCTCATTTGAGCATAAGCTGTGTTTTAGTAGTCATGTTGGTGCTCTGTATCGCTATATATAATTCAGCGATCATGTGTTTTGGTCTTGTGTTAGATATCAACATTATTTCTAATATTGTTCTGGGTTGGTCTGGAACCCCAGATAGGTGTTTCTGTATGGACGAGGACAACTGGAGGTAAAGATACCAGTGTAATTTTAGCTGGGTGAGTTTCTCTTGTATCTGAGTGAATGTTATCATTTTTTTGTTGTGTACTATATCTGCCTCTCTGTAGAGTCCTTTATTTGACCATTTGTCTATGATACTACGAGTATCTTTTGGTAGTAAATATCTCAATGGTAACATTAATGAGTGTAATGGGATGATATTAGATTAGCTTTATTTAAAGGGACAGTAAAGTCAAAATTAAACTTTCATGATTCAGAAAGAACATGCAATTTTAAAAGACCTTCCAATGTACTTTTATCTATTTTGCTTCATTCTCTTAGTATCCTTTGTTGAAGAGCATAGCTTGGTAGATCCAGGAGCAGCAATGCACTACAGGGAACTTGCATAGATCCTCTGCTGTGAGATACACAGCACTAGATGGGCTTTCTACCGGAGGCAGTCTCTTTTCAGCTGCCACTATGCATGGTAGATTGGGTACTTCTGAATAAAGTGCAGCCAGACATATTGGACTATCATAACCCCCTAGCTATTAGTAGGTACACCAATTTTGAGGTACATCATAGCCAGAGGACATAGACATGTAACAAACTAATTCCACCTTTATTACATAGACTTTTTATTCTTAGTCTAATAATAATGGAAACTTTATTATGTGGTAATAGCTGCTATTTCTATTCAGCTAATTGACCTGGGACTTTCATCTCAATGCAACCTTATACCATCTGTTATATATACAGTAAAAGGGATTGAAAGGGGTATGATACCCAATTGTTGAAGTACTTGAAAGTGATGCAGCATAGCAGTGTAAAGCTGACTAGAAAATATCACCATCTCTATGTAGAAAAGGAAGGTGTTTTACCTCCAAATGTCCTCAGTAGCCACATCCCATTGCAAATGGACTTAAAGCAGCCAATCAGGATGCTAGTCCCTGGACTTGCAAGGGAGCATGCATCTGTCATGATTTCCCTACTCAGTTTAAAGACGTTTATTATGAAAGCTCATGAGAATTGCCTGGTGTTTCGGGGCTGGACTGACCTTACTCAGCAGGATCAGACTGATATACTGGGCTAAAATAGGCTGCTCGTAGGTGGTAAAAAGCTACTGAGCTGTTGTTAGTTCCTGGTAGAGCGCTTCTCTCTTTGTATGCATTCCTCCAAGTATGCAGAATTTTAATATCTATTTTGCAGGATTCAAAGCTTTGTGTGTTCTGTAGTAGTGGCTGCTATGCACAAAAGTTCTATGTCTGAAAATCATCCTAAAGTTACTTTATCAGGTTCTTCTGCCTAATCAGAGATCAGAACAACATAGAATGCCCTTACAGTTTTCAGACCGGTTGTTTTTGTGAAGGTGAGTTTTTTTCTGATGATCAGGATACTTTTACTGATCAGGACACAGAGTTTACCTTTTTTAATGTTTGAGCTTGAACATCTTAGTTCTTTTTTTAAAGAGATTTTATATACTTTCGGTGTCCAAGACACAAAAAAACTACAATTTTTCAACCTTTTTCTAAGTCACAAGAGGTTTTTTGTCTTCTAAAATAAAGCCTGTTTTTTTTAATCCGTCCTCTAAATTTAATAAGATATTTCCTTTTCTTGGCTTCTCATGTAGAACTCTGGGAAATGGTTGAAGTGGTGGATTGTGCTGTTCACTTTAGCCGAATGCCATACTATTCCCTTAGAGTACAGTACATTTTTCAGGAACTATGTAAACATGAAATTGGTAACCTTTAATTGTAAGACCTTTTTCAGTAAGCATTGCTTCTGTAGCAGTTGTGTCTGCTCTTTGGTGTTGCAATTTGTCTGAGCACAACTCAGAAGACTCTGTGGATGTGGACTCTGTGGAAAATTGTTTGAAACTTCTGAAGTCGGTTAATGCACTTATTTGTTGTCCCATTGTTGACATAATTAAATTGTATTCCAAGTATGACTTTAGCAGTGCTGACCATAAGGGCTTTATGATTTAAGTCATTTTCAGCAGTGTCCAAAGATATACTTTAATGGTTTTCAATGAAGAATTAATTTGAACATAGTCTTGACATTATCATTTCCACTTTGTCTGGAGGAAAAGGAACTTTTCTCCCCCAGGATAAGAAGTCTAAGGGAAAAATAGAACAAATAGTCAATTTTCTTTCCTTTTGCTATTTTAGGAACCAAAAATGGTCTAAATCTTCTAGATCTTCCTGAAATTTTTATCCAGTTGGAACAAGGCCAAGCATTTTATGAGCCTTCTTCCTCTTACAAATCAGCATGAAGGTATCACCCAATCCAGATTCTTTTCTAGTAGGGGGTAGTTTACGCCTTTTTTAGAAGTCCTATTGTCCAAGATCTCTGGGTTCTAAACATAGTTTCCCAGGATTTCTGAATAGGTTCCAAATTTTATTAGCTGTAGTTTAAGTTTTGGAACAAAACTAAGGATTGTATCCCATTCTTTTTCATTATTTCCAAGAAATAGGGAATTTTCTGTACTTATGACATTAATCAAATTTCTCAGAATTCCTATTTTCAAATTAGTTACAAACTGGGCAATTCTGCCCCTTATTCAACAGGGTAAATGTATGTCAACATTTAATTTGAAGGATGCCTTCCATCCTATTCCCAGCTTCTAAGATTTACCTTTTAGGACAAACTTTTTCAGTTTGTGGCTTTTTTGTTTCGTCTATCTACAGTTCCCAGAATTTTTAAATATTGATTTAGTTCATTTTCTCTATAGCTAGACAGCCTATTGATTCAGGCTCCATTTTTTCCTTCAGCTTTATTTCATACCAACATTCTACTGTTTGCAGACATGGTTGAAAAATTAATTTAAAATACTTCTTTTTCCCCTTAATCAAGAGTCTCTTTTCTTGGAGTCATTATAGACCCTTTGACTATGCAGCCAGTTTGCTCAGAACTACACTAAATTGCCAACCCATCTGTAGCTCAATGTATGGAAATACTAGGTCTTATTGCAGCATCAGATGTTCTTCCTTTTGCACGTTTTCATATGAGACTTCAACTTTCTTGAAGAATCCTGTGAGATTCTTCAGTAAATCAATCTATGTCCCGTTGGATAGTTTTCCAAAATATTTTACTGGGGGCGTCCTTTATTCCACCAATTAGAAAATAATGTCTGCAAACGCAATTTTCTTGGATTAGGGTTCAGTCTGGGGGTCTAGGAGAAAACAGGGAGCTTGGTTTCCTCAGAAACTGAGATTACCAATAATTTTCTTGGATGTGCAATCTTTAGGTCCCATTAGAGTTGTCCTCCTCTGAAAGTAGAATCTTATCCCAGTTTTCATTCAGACAATATTACTGCAGTAGCTTATATCCACTATCAAGGGGGAACTTTCAGTTAAGGTCTTAAGGTTTTTTGATTGGTTGCAGAAACTTTTTCTATATTTTGCATCCCATGAAGGAAATTTGGGATGCAGATTTCCTTACTAAGTAATCCCTTCCACAGGAATGTTTTCTCCTTCAAGTAGTTTTCTACTAGATTGTGGAATAATCGAATGGAATAGAGCATTCTAAATTAATCTGACTGCTCTAGTAAGGCCCTGCAGAACTTGGTTTGCGAATCTGATTCTGATGTCAAGCTTTCTGATGATTTGGAAAGTTGTTTGGCTCGGATAATGACTTATCTGCTAACTTATCGGCTAACTTATCTGCTAACTCTTTAAAGAGTCATATTTCTACTTTTTTTGTTTTATACTACAGGTGAATTGCTAAATGTCATGACTTCTAGGCTTTGTTCAGGTTTATAAATACAATTAAGCATCTCCTAGAGAAAATACAAATTGTCACAAATACATATATGTGAAAACTTATTAACCCACTAATGATTATCCTCACATTTAGGCCTCGATTTATCAAAGGCTAAGACCACTTGAGACCACTGCTTCCCTAACTCTTCTCCACCTCTTAGATGGAGAATTTCAATCTCCCCTAGCCTGTCCGACTGTGGAGATTGACAGCTCCTGCCCACGCGTGATTGGCTGTGTGCGAGCAAGGGGCAGCTTTGCATGTGAACGCAAAATAGCGCTCACGTGCAATGTTACATTCCGCCAGGGGAATTCAGTCCACCAAAGGTGAGCTGTGGCGGACTGGGGCACATATGTACGCCCCTGTCACGGTAGCTTGATAAATCAAGCCCATAGAGTGGGGAATCCTATAGAGAATGAAAAAGAAAGGACATTTAAAGGATTCTCTTTTGCAATAGCATTTTATCAATAGTCAAAATTGTATCCATAAAAAGTACATCAACCACTGGTATCCACTTGCTATTTCTTGCTAAAGATACACAAAGATAGTAAGACACCACCTGGTAAACCCATTGTATCAGACAATTATAGTCTTTGTGAACAGGCAAGTAGGTACAGATTAATGAGTTTTTTTCTCAATTTATTTAAATTTGTTTTGAATCATAATTGGTTTTACATTGGACCATGGTTATTACTTACAGGTGAGGGGCACACCCATGAGCTCATACTGTGCACCAATTCTATTCTGAGTTATGAGTGCTCATCATCTGGCAACAAAGCAGGCAATCCCATATGGAGGATTACTTAGATTAAGGATTAATTGCTCTGATAATAATACTTTCTGAATAAGAGCTAAAAAGTTGAGAGCTAGATTGTCTGAACATGGTTATTCTATGAGCATTGTTAAAAAAAAACTTTTCAGAAGGCATTACATATGCCCATAAAGCAATTATTGGTCCCTAAACAGAAAGAAAAAAATCATAAAGGGGCAGTCAGGTTTGTTGCAACGTTTTTAATAAGCAACATTCAGAAATTACTAATGTTTTGAATAATAATATTGTCAGAAATAGGCAGAATCAGAAATTTCTAAATTTACAAGGAACTTATCCATGTAGATCCTAATCCAAACAATTAATTTGATGTCCTCTTAATTTATATATTGTAACAGCATTAGAATTCTACTTTTAAATTATAAAGGTTTCTCCAACATAGGTGTGTCCGGTCCACGGCGTCATCCTTACTTGTGGGATATTCTCTTCCCCAACAGGAAATGGCAAAGAGCCCAGCAAAGCTGGTCACATGATCCCTCCTAGGCTCCGCCTACCCCAGTCATTCTCTTTGCCGTTGTACAGGCAACATCTCCACGGAGATGGCTTAGAGTTTTTTAGTGTTTAACTGTAGTTTTTATTATTCAATCAAGAGTTTGTTATTTTAAAATAGTGCTGGTATGTACTATTTACTCTGAAACAGAAAAGAGATGAAGATTTCTGTTTGTAAGAGGAAAATGATTTTAGCAACCGTTACTAAAATCGATGGCTGTTCCACACAGGACTGTTGAGAGGAATTAACTTCAGTTGGGGGAACAGTGAGCAGAATTTTACTGCTTGAGGTATGACACATTCTAACAAGACGATGTAATGCTGGAAGCTGTCATTTTCCCTATGGGATCCGGTAAGCCATTTTTATTACAGACAATAAATAAGGGCTTCACAAGGGCTTTTTAAGACTGTAGACATTTTCTGGGCTAAATCGATAAATATATAAACATATTTAGCCTTGAGGAATCATTTTAATCTGGGTATTTTGTAAAATAATATCGGCAGGCACTGTTTTGGACACCTTATTCTCTAGGGGCTTTCCCTAATCATAGGCAGAGTCTCATTTTCGCGCCGGTATTGCGCACTTGTTTTTGAGAAGCATGACATGCTGTCGCATGTGTGAGGAGCTCTGATACATAGAAAAGACTTTCTGAAGGCGTCATTTGGTATCGTATTCCCCTTTGGGCTTGGTTGGGTCTCAGCAAAGCAGATACCAGGGACTGTAAAGGGGTTAAAGATAAAAACGGCTCCGGTTCCGTTATTTTAAGGGTTAAAGCTTCCAAATTTGGTGTGCAATACTTTTAAGGCTTTAAGACACTGTGGTGAAATTTTGGTGAATTTTGAACAATTCCTTCATACTTTTTCGCAATTGCAGTAATAAAGTGTGTTCAGTTTAAAATTTAAAGTGACAGTAACGGTTTTATTTTAAAACGTTTTTTGTACTTTGTTATCAAGTTTATGCCTGTTTAACATGTCTGAACTACCAGATAGACTGTGTTCTGAATGTGGGGAAGCCAAGGTTCCTTCTCATTTAAATAGATGTGATTTATGTGACACAAAATTTAGAGAAAATGATGCCCAAGATGATTCCTCAAGTGAGGGGAGTAAGCATGGTACTGCATCATCCCCTCCTTCGTCTACACCAGTCTTGCCCACTCAGGAGGCCCCTAGTACATCTAGCGCGCCAATACTCCTTACTATGCAACAATTAACGGCTGTAATGGATAATTCTATCAAAAACATTTTAGCCAAAATGCCCACTTATCAGCGTAAGCGCGACTGCTCTGTTTTAGATAATACTGAAGAGCATGAGGACGCTGATGATATTGTTTCTGAAGGGCCCCTACACCAGTCTGAGGGGGCCAGGGAGGTTTTGTCTGAGGGAGAAATTTCAGATTCAGGGAAAATTTCTCAACAAGCTGAACCTGATGTGATTACATTTAAATTTAAGTTGGAACATCTCCGCGCTCTGCTTAAGGAGGTGTTATCCACTCTGGATGATTGTGAGAATTTGATCATCCCAGAGAAACTATGTAAAATGGACAAGTTCCTAGAGGTCCCGGGGCCCCCAGAAGCTTTTCCTATACCCAAGCGGGTGGCGGACATTGTAAATAAAGAATGGGAAAGGCCCGGTATACCTTTCGTCCCTCCCCCCATATTTAAAAAATTGTTTCCTATGGTCGACCCCAGAAAGGACTTATGGCAGACAGTCCCCAAGGTCGAGGGGGCGGTTTCTACTTTAAACAAACGCACCACTATACCCATAGAAGATAGTTGTGCTTTCAAAGATCCTATGGATAAAAAATTAGAAGGTTTGCTTAAAAAGATGTTTGTTCAGCAAGGTTACCTTCTACAACCAATTTCATGCATTGTCCCTGTCACTACAGCCGCGTGTTTCTGGTTCGATGAGCTAGAAAAGGCGATCACTAGTGATTCTCCTCCTTATGAGGAGATTATGGACAGAATCCGTGCTCTCAAATTGGCTAATTCTTTCACCCTAGACGCCACTTTGCAATTGGCTAGGTTAGCGGCGAAAAATTCTGGGTTTGCTATTGTGGCGCGCAGAGCGCTTTGGTTGAAATCTTGGTCAGCGGATGCGTCTTCCAAGAACAAATTGCTTAACATTCCTTTCAAGGGGAAAACGCTGTTTGGCCCTGACTTGAAAGAGATTATCTCTGATATCACTGGGGGTAAGGGCCACGCCCTTCCTCAGGATAGGTCTTTCAAGGCCAAAAATAAACCTAATTTTCGTCCCTTTCGTAGAAACGGACCAGCCCCAAGTGCTACGTCCTCTAAGCAAGAGGGTAATACTTCTCAAGCCAAGCCAGCCTGGAGACCAATGCAAGGCTGGAACAAGGGAAAGCAGGCCAAGAAACCTGCCACTGCTACCAAGACAGCATGAAATGTTGGCCCCCGATCCGGGACCGGATCTGGTGGGGGGCAGACTCTCTCTCTTCGCTCAGGCTTGGGCAAGAGATGTTCTGGATCCTTGGGCACTAGAAATAGTCTCCCAAGGTTATCTTCTGGAATTCAAGGGGCTTCCCCCAAGGGGGAGGTTCCACAGGTCTCAATTGTCTTCAGACCACATAAAAAAACAGGCATTCTTACATTGTGTAGAAGACCTGTTAAAAATGGGAGTGATTCATCCTGTTCCATTAGGGGAACAAGGGATGGGGTTCTACTCCAATCTGTTCGTAGTTCCCAAAAAAGAGGGAACGTTCAGACCAATCTTAGATCTCAAGATCCTAAACAAGTTTCTCAAGGTTCCATCGTTCAAAATGGAAACCATTCGAACAATTCTTCCTTCCATCCAGGAAGGTCAATTCATGACCACGGTGGATTTAAAGGATGTGTATCTACATATTCCTATCCACAAGGAACATCATCGGTTCCTAAGGTTCGCATTCCTGGACAAGCATTACCAGTTCGTATTAGCCACTGCTCCAAGGATTTTCACAAAGGTACTAGGGTCCCTTCTAGCGGTGCTAAGACCAAGGGGCATTGCAGTAGTACCTTACTTGGACGACATTCTGATTCAAGCGTCGTCCCTTCCTCAAGCAAAGGCTCACACGGACATAGTCCTGGCCTTTCTCAGATCTCACGGATGGAAAGTGAACGTAGAAAAGAGTTCTCTATCTCCGTCAACAAGGGTTCCCTTCTTGGGAACAATAATAGACTCCTTAGAAATGAGGATTTTTCTGACAGAGGCCAGAAAAACAAAACTTCTAAACTCTTGTCAAATACTTCATTCCGTTCCTCTTCCTTCCATAGCGCAGTGCATGGAAGTAATAGGTTTGATGGTAGCGGCAATGGACATAGTTCCTTTTGCGCGCATTCATCTAAGACCATTACAACTGTGCATGCTCAGTCAGTGGAATGGGGACTATACAGACTTGTCTCCGACGATACAAGTAAATCAGAGGACCAGAGATTCACTCCGTTGGTGGCTGTCCCTGGACAACCTGTCACAAGGGATGAACTTCCGCAGGCCAGAGTGGGTCATTGTCACGACCGACGCCAGTCTGATGGGCTGGGGCGCGGTCTGGGGACCCCTGAAAGCTCAGGGTCTTTGGTCTCGGGAAGAATCTCTTCTACCGATAAATATTCTGGAACTGAGAGCGATACTCAATGCTCTCAAGGCTTGGCCTCAGCTAGCAAAGGCCAAGTTCATACGGTTTCAATCAGACAACATGACGACTGTTGCGTACATCAACCATCAGGGGGGAACAAGGAGTTCCCTGGCGATGGAAGAAGTGACCAAAATCATTCAATGGGCGGAGACTCACTCCTGCCACCTGTCTGCAATCCACATCCCAGGAGTGGAAAATTGGGAAGCGGATTTTCTGAGTCGTCAGACATTACATCCGGGGGAGTGGGAACTCCATCCGGAAATCTTTGCCCAAATTACTCAACTGTGGGGCATTCCAGACATGGATCTGATGGCCTCTCGTCAGAACTTCAAGGTTCCTTGCTACGGGTCCAGATCCAGGGATCCCAAGGCGACTCTAGTAGATGCACTAGTAGCACCTTGGACCTTCAAACTAGCTTATGTATTCCCGCCGTTTCCTCTCATCCCCAGGCTGGTAGCCAGGATCAATCAGGAGAGGGCATCGGTGATCTTGATAGCTCCTGCGTGGCCACGCAGGACTTGGTATGCAGATCTGGTGAATATGTCATCGGCTCCACCATGGAAGCTACCTTTGAGACGAGACCTTCTTGTTCAAGGTCCGTTCGAACATCCGAATCTGGTCTCACTCCAACTGACTGCTTGGAGATTGAACGCTTGATCTTATCAAAACGAGGGTTCTCAGATTCCGTTATTGATACTCTTGTTCAGGCCAGAAAGCCTGTAACTAGAAAAATTTACCACAAAATATGGAAAAAATATATCTGTTGGTGTGAATCTAAAGGATTCCCTTGGGACAAGGTAAAAATTCCTAAGATTCTATCCTTTCTTCAAGAAGGATTGGAGAAAGGATTATCTGCAAGTTCCTTGAAGGGACAGATTTCTGCCTTGTCTGTGTTACTTCACAAAAAGCTGGCCGCTGTGCCAGATGTTCAAGCCTTTGTTCAGGCTCTGGTTAGAATCAAGCCTGTTTACAAACCTTTGACTCCTCCTTGGAGTCTCAACTTAGTTCTTTCAGTTCTTCAGGGGGTTCCGTTTGAACCCTTACATTCCGTTGATATTAAGTTATTATCTTGGAAAGTTTTGTTTTTGGTTGCAATTTCTTCTGCTAGAAGAGTTTCAGAATTATCTGCTCTGCAGTGTTCTCCTCCTTATCTGGTGTTCCATGCAGATAAGGTGGTTTTACGTACTAAACCTGGTTTTCTTCCGAAAGTTGTTTCTAACAAAAACATTAACCAGGAGATAGTCGTGCCTTCTTTGTGTCCGAATCCAGTTTCAAAGAAGGAACGTTTGTTGCACAATTTGGATGTTGTTCGCGCTCTAAAATTCTATTTAGATGCTACAAAGGATTTTAGACAAACATCTTCCTTGTTTGTTGTTTATTCTGGTAAAAGGAGAGGTCAAAAAGCAACTTCTACCTCTCTCTCTTTTTGGATTAAAAGCATCATCAGATTGGCTTATGAGACTGCCGGACGGCAGCCTCCTGAAAGAATCACAGCTCATTCCACTAGGGCTGTGGCTTCCACATGGGCCTTCAAGAACGAGGCTTCTGTTGATCAGATATGTCGGGCAGCGACTTGGTCTTCACTGCACACTTTTACCAAATTTTACAAGTTTGATACTTTTGCTTCTTCTGAGGCTATTTTTGGGAGAAAGGTTTTGCAAGCCGTGGTGCCTTCCATTTAGGTGACCTGATTTGCTCCCTCCCTTCATCCGTGTCCTAAAGCTTTGGTATTGGTTCCCACAAGTAAGGATGACGCCGTGGACCGGACACACCTATGTTGGAGAAAACAGAATTTATGTTTACCTGATAAATTACTTTCTCCAACGGTGTGTCCGGTCCACGGCCCGCCCGGGTTTTTTAATCAGGTCTGATAATTTATTTTCTTTAACTACAGTCACCACGGTATCATATGGTTTCTCCTATGCAAATATTCCTCCTTTACGTCGGTCGAATGACTGGGGTAGGCGGAGCCTAGGAGGGATCATGTGACCAGCTTTGCTGGGCTCTTTGCCATTTCCTGTTGGGGAAGAGAATATCCCACAAGTAAGGATGACCCTGTGGACCGGACACACCGTTGGAGAAAGTAATTTATCAGGTAAACATAAATTCTGTTTTTTAGACAATCCTTTAATTTGTTTGTCTATTTTATCCACGTAAAGTTCAGAGGGCTATATCCATTTCTTTAGTTTTTTGGCTAAATCTCATGATTGTCAATGTTTTCTTGGAGCATGATAGTTTTTTCCAAAACGCATTACTGTTCATTTCTCTTGTTAAGTGTGTTCAGTCCACGGGTCATCCATTACTTATGGGATATATTCTCCTTCCCAACAGGAAGTTGCAAGAGGATCACCCAAGCAGAGCTGCTATATAGCTCCTCCCCTCACATGTCATATCCAGTCATTCTCTTGCAACCCTCAACAAAGAAGGAGGTCGCGAGAGGAGCTGGAGTTTTTACTTAACTATTCTTCAATCAAAAGTTTGTTATTTTAAATGGCACCGGAGTGTGCTGTTTTTCTATCTCAGACAGTATTTGGAAGAAGAAACTGCCTGCGTTTTTTTTCTATGATCTTAGCAGGCGTAACTAAGATCCACTGGCTGTTCTCGACATTCTGAGGAGTGGGGTAACTTCAGAAACTGGGAATAGCATGCGGGGTCCTCCGCAAATGAGGTATGTGCAGTACATTATTTTCTGGGAATGGAATTGACTAAGAAAATACTGCTGTTACCGTATGATGTAAGTACAGCCTTAAATGCAGTAGTGGCAACTGGTATCAGGCTGATAAATGTATGCGCAGTCAAGTTATTTTCTAGGGACTAGAATTTGACTGAGAAAATACTGTTAAAACTGAAATAATACTTAAGCCTTATCTGCAGTGGTAGCGACTGGTAGCAGGCTTAGTGATAACTTTGCATGACATTGGAAAATTTTATTTTTTAATAAAACGTTTACTGGCATGTTATTCGTTTTTGTGAGGTACTTTGGTGATAAATCTCTTTGGGCATGATTTTTTTCCACATGGCTGACATATATTTTCTGCATGGAAACCGTTATATCAGGGCTCACACTGTTGTGATAGGAGTGGGAGGGACCTTGTTTTAGCGCCTTGTTGCGCAGTTATAATTCTAGCACAGTCTTCCTGCTTCTTCCTCCTTGATCTAGGACGTCTCTAGAGAGCTCAGGGGTCTGCAAAATTCATTTTTGAGGGAGGTAATCAGTCACAGCAGATCTGTGACAGTGTGCTTGACTGTGATTAAAAGCGTTAAATCTTAATTTATATCCGTTTTATCCGTTTTGGGTATTGAGGGGTTAATCATCCTTTTGCTAATGGGTGCAATCCTCTGCTAATATTACACTTCTTGTTAAGAATTGTTTAATTATATCTGTATTTTTGAAGCGCTGCAGCGTTTTTTATATTGCTTGTAAACTTATTGAAAGTGATTTCCAAGCTTGCTAGTTTCATTGCTAAGTCTGTTTAAACATGTCTGATTCAGAGGAAACTGTTTGTTCATCATGTTCAAAAGCCAATGTGGAGCCCAATAGAACGATGTGTACCAATTGTATTGATATTGCTTTGAATAAAAGTCAATCTGTACCGATAGAGAAACTATCACCAGACAACGAGGGGGAAGTTATGCCGCCTAACTCTCCTCACGTGTCAGTACCTGCGTCTCCCGCTCGGGAGATGCGTAGGATTGAGAAGCCAAGTACATCTAGGCCCTTACAAATCACTTTACATGATATGGCTAATGTTATGAAAGAAGTATTATATAATATGCCCGAATTGAGGGGCAAGCGCGATAGCTCTGGGTTAAGGATAGAGTGCGCTGATGACACGAGAGCCATGTCTGATACTGCATCACAATTTGCAGAACATGAGGACGGTGAGCTTCATTCTGTCGGTGACGGTTCTGATCCGGGGAGACCGGATTCAGAAATTTCAAAATTTAAGCTTGAGAACCTCCGTGTGTTACTAGGGGAGGTATTAGCGGCTCTGAATGATTGCGACACGGTGGCAATCCCAGAGAAATTGTGTAGGTTGGATAGATACTATGCGGTACCGGTGTGTTCTGACGTCTTTCCTATACCAAAAAGACTTACAGAAATTATTAGTAAGGAGTGGGATAGACCCGGTGTGCCTTTTTCCCCTCCCCCGATATTCAGAAAAATGTTTCCTATAGACGCCACCACACAAGACTTATGGCAGACGGTCCCTAAGGTGGAGGGAGCAGTTTCTACTTTAGCCAAGCGTACCACTATCCCGGTGGAGGATAGCTGTGCTTTCTCAGATCCAATGGATAAAAAATTAGAGGGTTATCTTAAGAAAATGTTTGTTCAACAGGGTTTTATTTTGCAGCCTCTTGCATGCATTGCGCTTGTCACGGCTGCAGCGGCATTCTGGTTTGAGTCTCTGGAAGAGGCGATTCACACAGAGCCATTGGATAAAGCTTTGAGCAAAGTTAGAACCCTTAAGCAAGCTAATGTGTTTGTTTCAGATGCCGTAGTACATCTAACCAAACTTACGGCTAAAAATTCCGGATTCGCCATACAGGCGCGCAGAGCGCTCTGGCTTAAATCCTGGTTAGCGGATGTAACTTCCAAGTCTAAGCTACTTAACATTCCTTTCAAAGGGCAGACCTTATTCGGGCCCGGCTTGAAGGAAATTATTGCTTACATTACGGGAGGTAAGGGCCACGCTCCTTCCTCAGGACAGGGCCAAACCAAAGGCCAAACAGTCTAATTTTCGTGCCTTTCGTAACTTCAAGGCAGGAGCAGCATCAACTTCCTCCGCTCCAAAACAGGAAGGAACTACTGCTCGTTACAGACAGGGTTGGAAAGGCAACCAGTCATGGAACAAGGGCAAGCAGGCCAGAAAGCCTACTTCCGCCCCTAAGACAGCACGAAGACAGGGCCCCCTATCCGGAGACGGATTTAGTGGGGGGCAGACTTTCTCTCTTCGCCCAGGCTTGGGCAAGAGATGTGCAGGATCCCTGGACGTTGAAGATTATATCTCAGGGATACCTTCTGGATTTCAAAACCTCTCCTCCACAAGGGAGGTCCCATCTTTCGAGGTTATCAACAAACCTAGTAAAGAGAGAGGCATTTCTACAATGTGTACAAGACCTCTTAATCATGGGAGTGATCCACTCAGTTCCGCAATCGGAACAGGGACAAGGATTTTACTCAAATCTATTTGTGGTTCCCAAAAAAGAGGGAACCTTCAGACCAATCTTGGACTTAAAGATCTTAAACAAATTCCTAAGGGTACCATCGTTCAAGATGGAAACCATTCGAACCATCCTACCCATGATCCAAGAGGGTCAATATATGACCACAGTGGACTTAAAGGATGCTTACCTTCACATACCGATTCACAAAGATCATTATCGGTACCTAAGGTTTGCCTTTCTAGACAGGCATTACCAGTTTGTGGCTCTTCCCTTCGGGTTAGCCACGGCCCCGAGAATTTTTACGAAGGTTCTGGGCTCACTTCTGGCGGTACTAAGACCACGAGGCATAGCGGTGGCTCCGTACCTAGACGACATTCTGATACAAGCGTCGTTTTCAGAATGCAAAGTCTCATACAGAGATAGTTCTTGCATTTCTGAGGTCGCATGGGTGGAAAGTGAACGTGGAAAAGAGTTCTCTGTTACCACTCACAAGGGTTCCTTTTCTAGGGACTCTTATAGATTCTGTTGAGATGAAGATTTACCTGACGGAGTCCAGGTTATCAAAGATTCTCAATGCTTGCCGTGTCCTTCATTCCATTCCAAGCCCATCAGTAGCTCAGTGCATGGAGGTAATCGGCTTAATGGTCGCGGCAATGGACATAGTGCCATTTGCGCGCCTGCATCTCAGACCGCTGAAACTATGCATGCTCAGTCAATGGAACGGGGATTACTCAGATCTGTCCCCTTTGCTAAATCTGGACCAGGAGACCAGAGATTCTCTTCTCTGGTGGTTGTCACCGGTTCATCTGTCCAAAGGAATGACCTTTCGCAGACCAGATTGGACGATTGTAACAACGGATGCCAGCCTTCTAGGCTGGGGAGCAGTCTGGAATTCCCTGAAGGCTCAGGGTTCGTGGACTCAGGAGGAGAAACTCCTTCCAATAAACATTCTAGAATTAAGAGCAATATTCAATGCTCTTCTAGCTTGGCCTCAGTTAGCAAGACTGAGGTTCATCAGATTTCAGTCGGACAATATCACGACTGTGGCTTACATCAATCATCAAGGGGGAACCAGGAGTTCCCTAGCGATGTTAGAAGTCTCGAAGATAATTCGCTGGGCAGAGTCTCACTCTTGCCACCTGTCAGCGATTTACATCCCAGGCGTAGAGAACTGGGAGGCGGATTTCCTTAGTCGCCAGACTTTTCATCCGGGAGAGTGGGAACTTCACCCGGAGGTATTTGCTCAACTGATTTGTCGTTGGGGCAAACCGGATCTGGATCTCATGGCATCTCGCCAGAACGCAAAGCTTCCTTGTTACGGATCCAGGTCCAGGGACCCGGGAGCGGTGCTGGTAGATGCATTAGCAGCCCCTTGGGTTTTCAACATAGCTTATGTGTTTCCACCATTTCCGTTGCTACCTCGACTGATTGCCAGGATCAAACAGGAGAGGGCATCGGTAATTCTGATAGCGCCTGCGTGGCCACGCAGGACCTGGTATGCAGACCTAGTGGGCATGTCGTCCTGTCCACCATGGTCTCTTCCTCTGAGGCAGGACCTTCTAATTCAGGGTCCTTTCAACCATCCAAACCTAATTTCTCTGAGGCTGACTGCCTGGAAATTGAACGCTTGATTCTATCTAAGCGGGGGTTTTCGGATTCGGTTATTGATACATTAATACAGGCTCGGAAACCTGTGACCAGAAAAATTTACCATAAGATATGGTGTAAATATTTATATTGGTGCGAATCCAAGAGTTACTCATGGAGTAAGGTTAGGATTCCTAGGATATTGGATTTTCTACAAGAGGGTTTAGAAAAAGGTTTGTCCGCTAGTTCGCTAAAGGGACAGATTTCAGCTCTGTCTATTCTTTTACACAAACGTCTGGCAGAGAATCCAGACGTCCAGGCCTTTTGTCAGGCTTTGGCTAGAATTAAGCCTGTGTTTAAAGCTGTTGCTCCTCCGTGGAGCTTAAACTTGGTTCTTAAAGTTCTTCAGGGTGTTCCGTTTGAACCCCTTCATTCCATTGATATTAAGCTTTTATCTTGGAAAGTTTTGTTTTTGATGGCTATTTCCTCGGCTCGAAGAGTCTCTGAGTTATCTGCCTTACATTGTGATTCTCCTTATCTGATCTTTCATTCAGACAAGGTAGTACTGCGTACTAAACCTGGGTTTTTACCTAAGGTTGTTTCTAACAGGAATATCAATCAAGAGATTGTTGTTCCATCATTATGTCCTAATCCTTCTTCAAAGAAGGAACGTCTTTTGCATAATCTAGACGTGGTCCGTGCTCTGAAGTTCTACTTACAGGCAACTAAAGATTTTAGACAAACTTCTTCTCTGTTTGTCGTTTACTCTGGACAGAGGAGAGGTCAAAAGGCTTCGGCTACCTCTCTCTCTTTTTGGCTTCGTAGCATAATACGTTTAGCCTATGAGACTGCTGGACAGCAGCCTCCTGAAAGAATTACAGCTCATTCCACTAGAGCTGTGGCTTCCACCTGGGCCTTTAAGAATGAGGCCTCTGTTGAACAGATTTGCAAGGCTGCAACTTGGTCTTCACTTCATACTTTTTCCAAATTTTACAAATTTGACACTTTCGCTTCTTCGGAGGCTGGTTTTGGGAGAAAGGTTCTACAGGCAGTGGTTCCTTCTGTTTAATGTTCCTGCCTTGTCCCTCCCATCATCCGTGTACTTAGCTTTGGTATGGGTATCCCATAAGTAATGGATGACCCGTGGACTGAACACACTTAACAAGAGAAAACATAATTTATGCTTACCTGATAAATTTATTTCTCTTGTAGTGTGTTCAGTCCACGGCCCGCCCTGTCTTTTTAAGGCAGGTTCTAAATTTTAAAATTATAACTCCAGTCACCACTGCACCTTATAGTTTCTCCTTCTCGTCTTGTTTCGGTCGAATGACTGGGTATGACGTGAGGGGAGGAGCTATATAGCAGCTCTGCTTGGGTGATCCTCTTGCAACTTCCTGTTGGGAAGGAGAATATATCCCATAAGTAATGGATGACCCGTGGACTGAACACACTACAAGAGAAATAAATTTATCAGGTAAGCATAAATTATGTTTTTTCTAGATCAGTTTCCTCTTCTTGGACTTTAAAGAATGAGGCTTATATTGAATACATTTGCAAGACAGCAACTTTCCCTAAATTCTACCACTTGAATGTGTTTGGTAGAAAAGTCCTTCAGGCGGCAGTGGCTGGTTATTAGGTGCCTGCCTTAAAAAAATGTTGTCCAGTCCAATTACTTGTAGACTCAACAGCTTGGGTGTTAATTCCCGGTAGTAATGGCTCGTGGACTCTCACCACTTTATGAAAGAAAACAAAATGTAAGCTTACCTGATAAATTAATTTATTTCATGGTGGTGAGAGTCTACAAGACCCAAACACTTTCCTTTTTTATGTAATTATTTTTTTATGGCAGCAGTTTAAGTTTGCACCTCATTTTCCCTTCTTTGTTCTTTCCTACCTTTCTACTCCTCCTTTCTTGGCTATACGTCAGACTAGAATACAAAGAGGTGGAAGGGATTAAGTGCTCTTAGAGCCTTGGGAATCTTTGCCTTTTCTCCTAGTGGCCAGGAGTCGAATCCCAAGAGTAATGGCTCATTGACTCTCACCAGCATGAAAGAAATTAATTTATCAAATAAGCATTCATTTTGTTTTATACTTGCCGCAACATCAGCAATCAAGATTTGATTTCTTAACTGTTATTTCCACAGAAGACAATAATTAGACAAGATTAGTTGGGATATGCAAATATTAGTTTAGTATCTCCAGATGTTAAATGAGGGCTATTTATTTCAAATAATTTTTCTTTTTCAAGATGTACCGAGTCCACGGATTCATCCTAACTTGTGGGATATTGTGCTTCCTGACAGGAAGTAGCAAAGAGAGCACCACAGCAGAGCTGTCTATATAGCTCCCCCCTTAACTCCACCCCCCAGTCATTCTCTTTGCTGGCTCTAAGCAGGAAGGGTAAAGAGAAGAGGTGTTAAACTGTTAGTTTTATTTTATCTTCAATCAAGTGTTTGTTATTTTTAAATGTTACTGGTGTTGTACTATTTACTCTCAGGCAGGACATAGATGAAGATTTCTGCCTGGAGGATGATGATCTTAGCATTTGTAACTAAGGTCCACTGCTGTTCCCACAGAAGCTGAGGAGTACAGGAAAACTTCAGTGTGAGGAACGGTTTCTTGCTATACAGCAATGAGGTATGTAGCTGACAGTGTCCCCATTAGGGGAAGGGTAAGCAGTAATCCTAGTGTTATCAGAGGTTTTTACTAGCTTGCATAAAGGGTTAATTTTTTGTGGGCACTCAGTTTGTTGTGAATTTGGGACAAACGTTTTTGTGTCTGGGAGTAATGTTTTCTGTTTTATGGGACATTTGCTTGAGGGTTCTTTGGGGTTGTTTATAACCCACATGGCTTTCAGGCAGGGTTTGTTAGTTTTGTGTAAGCCCCAGCAACATCGAGTGAAGTGGGCGGGGCCTACATTTACAAGCAGCAAGCAACTTCTCCTGAGGTCCTGATAGTCTTCTGAGGGACTAATTGAAGCTTTAAACCCCATATTATCGCTTCCTAAGGGCAGGTAGGACCACAGCAGAGCTGTGGCAAGGTGCTTTAGGGGGGTTTAACCGGGTTTAGACAATTATCAATCTGTTTTTTTCATTTGGGGGTCTATTGCTTTTTTACTTGTGGTGCAATCCTTCTAAAGCTTAGTGGGTACACTGTTAAAATTTCGGAATTTTTGAAGCAATTTTAACCTGTTTTGCAGTTTGTGTATGCCTGTTTTTCTCTTAAAGGTACAGTACCGTTTTTGCAAATCGTGTTTTTTTCATTAAAGTGTTTTCCAAGCTTGCTTGCTTCATTACTAGCCTGTTAAACATGTCTGACACTGAGGAAACTCATTGTTCAATTTGTTTAGAAGCCATTGTGGAACCCCCTCTAAGAATGTGTCCCAATTGTACTGATATGTCTATAAATTGCAAACAGCATATTTTGTCTTATAAGAATTTGGCATTAAATGATTCTCAGACAGAAGCAAATCAAGTTTCACCATCAAGTTCTCCCCAAGTCTCACAACTAGTTACGCCCGCACAAGCAACGCCAAGTACTTCTAGTGCGTCTAATTCTTTCACCTTGCAAGATATGGCTTCAGTTATGAATACTACCTTCACAGAGGTTTTATCTAAACTGCCAGGGTTGCAAGGGAAGCACAGTAGCCGTATCCGATATTCCCTCACAATGTTCTGAGGTAGGGATGAGGGATTTTCTGTCTGAGGGAGAGATTTCTGATTCAGGAAAGATGTTCCCTCAGACAGATTCAGATATGACGGCATTTAAATTTAAGCTAGAGCACCTCCATTTATTGCTCAGGGAGGTTTTAGCTACTCTGGATGATTGTGACCCTATTGTCGTTCCAGAGAAATTGTGTAAAATGGACAAATATTTAGAGGTTCCTGTTTACACTGATTTTCTCCAACATAGGTGTGTCCGGTCCACGGCGTCATCCTTACTTGTGGGATATTCTCTTCCCCAACAGGAAATGGCAAAGAGCCCAGCAAAGCTGGTCACATGATCCCTCCTAGGCTCCGCCTACCCCAGTCATTCTCTTTGCCGTTGTACAGGCAACATCTCCACGGAGATGGCTTAGAGTTTTTTAGTGTTTAACTGTAGTTTTTATTATTCAATCAAGAGTTTGTTATTTTGAAATAGTGCTGGTATGTACTATTTACTCAGAAACAGAAAAGAGATGAAGATTTCTGTTTGTATGAGGAAAATGATTTTAGCAACCGTAACTAAAATCCATGGCTGTTCCACACAGGACTGTTGAGAGCAATTAACTTCAGTTGGGGGAACAGTGTGCAGTCTCTTGCTGCTTGAGGTACGACACATTCTAACAAGACGATGTAATGCTGGAAGCTGTCATTTTCCCTATGGGATCCGGTAAGCCATGTTTATTACGATTGTAAATAAGGGCTTCACAAGGGCTTATTAAGACTGTAGACTTTTCTGGGCTAAATCGATTCGTTATTAACACATATTTAGCCTTGAGGAATCATTTTATCTGGGTATTTTGATATAATAATATCGGCAGGCACTGTATTAGACACCTTATTTCTTAGGGGCTTTCCCAAAGCATAAATTTTCGCGCCGGTGTGGCGCACTTGTTTTTGAGAGGCATGGCATGCAGTCGCATGTGAGAGGAGCTCTGATACTTAGAAAAGACTTTCTGAAGGCGTCATTTGGTATCGTATTCCCCTTTGGGTTTGGTTGGGTCTCAGCAAAGCAGATACCAGGGACTGTAAAGGGGTTAAAGTTTTAAAACGGCTCCGGTTCCGTTATTTTAAGGGTTAAAGCTTCCAAATTTGGTGTGCAATACTTTTAAGGCTTTAAGACACTGTGGTGAAAATTTGGTGAATTTTGAACAATTCCTTCATGTTTTTTCGCAATTGCAGTAATAAAGTGTGTTCAGTTTAAAATTTAAAGTGACAGTAACGGTTTTATTTTAAAACGTTTTTTGTACTTTATTATCAAGTTTATGCCTGTTTAACATGTCTGAACTACCAGATAGACTGTGTTCTGAATGTGGGGAAGCCAGAATTCCTATTCATTTAAATAAATGTGATTTATGTGATAATGACAATGATGCCCAAGATGATTCCTCAAGTGAGGGGAGTAAGCATGGTACTGCATCATTCCCTCCTTCGTCTACACGAGTCTTGCCCACTCAGGAGGCCCCTAGTACATCTAGCGCGCCAATTCTCCTTACTATGCAACAATTAACGGCTGTAATGGATAATTCTGTCAAAAACATTTTAGCCAAAATGAACCCTTGTCAGCGTAAGCGTGGCTGCTCTGTTTTAGTTACTGAAGAGCATGACGACGCTGATATTAATATCTCTGAAGGGCCCCTAACCCAATCTGAGGGGGCCAGGGAGGTTTTGTCTGAGGGAGAAATTACTGATTCAGGGAACATTTCTCAACAGGCTGAACCTGATGTGATTGCATTTAAATTTAAGTTGGAACATCTCCGCATTTTGCTTAAGGAGGTATTATCCACTCTGGATGATTGTGAAAAGTTGGTCATCCCAGAGAAACTATGTAAAATGGACAAGTTCCTAGAGGTGCCGGGGCTCCCAGAAGCTTTTCCTATACCCAAGCGGGTGGCGGACATTGTTAATAAAGAATGGGAAAGGCCCGGTATTCCTTTCGTCCCTCCCCCCATATTTAAAAAATTGTTTCCTATGGTCGACCCCAGAAAGGACTTATGGCAGACAGTCCCCAAGGTCGAGGGAGCGGTTTCTACTTTAAACAAACGCACCACTATACCCATAGAGGATAGTTGTGCTTTCAAAGATCCTATGGATAAAAAATTAGAAGGTTTGCTTAAAAAGATGTTTGTTCAGCAGGGTTACCTTCTACAACCAATTTCATGCATTGTCCCTGTCACTACAGCCGCATGTTTCTGGTTTGATGAACTGATAAAGGCGCTCGATAGTGATTCTCCTCCTTATGAGGAGATTATGGACAGAATCAATGCTCTCAAATTGGCTAATTCTTTCACCCTAGACGCCACTTTGCAATTGGCTAGGTTAGCGGCTAAGAATTCTGGGTTTGCTATTGTGGCGCGCAGAGCGCTTTGGTTGAAATCTTGGTCGGCTGATGCGTCTTCCAAGAACAAGCTACTAAACATTCCTTTCAAGGGGAAAACGCTGTTTGGCCCTGACTTGAAAGAGATTATCTCTGATATCACTGGGGGTAAGGGCCACGCCCTTCCTCAGGATCGGCCTTTCAAGGCAAAAAATAGACCTAATTTTCGTCCCTTTCGTAAAAACGGACCAGCCCAAAGTGCTACGTCCTCTAAGCAAGAGGGCAATACTTCTCAAGCCAAGCCAGCTTGGAGACCAATGCAAGGCTGGAACAAGGGAAAGCAGGCCAAGAAACCTGCCACTGCTACCAAGACAGCATGAAATATTGGCCCCCGATCCGGGACCGGATCTGGTGGGGGGCAGGCTCTCTCTCTTCGCTCAGGCTTGGGCAAGAGATGTTCTGGATCCTTGGGCGCTAGAAATAGTCTCCCAGGGTTATCTTCTGGAATTCAAGGGACTTCCCCCAAGGGGGAGGTTCCACAGGTCTCAGTTGTCTTCAGACCACATAAAGAGACAGGCGTTCTTACATTGTGTAGAAGACCTGTTAAAAATGGGAGTGATTCATCCTGTTCCATTAAGGGAACAAGGGATGGGGTTCTACTCCAATCTGTTCATAGTTCCCAAAAAAGAGGGAACGTTCAGACCAATCTTAGATCTCAAGATCTTAAACAAGTTTCTCAAGGTTCCATCGTTCAAGATGGAAACCATTCGAACTATTCTTCCTTCCATCCAGGAAGGTCAATTCATGACCACGGTGGATTTAAAGGATGCGTATCTACATATTCCTATCCACAAGGAACATCATCGGTTCCTAAGGTTCGCATTCCTGGACAAACATTACCAGTTCGTGGCGCTTCCTTTCGGATTAGCCACTGCTCCAAGGATTTTCACAAAGGTACTAGGGTCCCTTCTAGCGGTGCTAAGACCAAGGGGCATTGCAGTAGTACCTTACCTGGACGACATTCTGATTCAAGCGTCGTCCCTTCCTCAAGCAAAGGCTCACACGGACATCGTCCTGGCCTTTCTCAGATCTCACGGCTGGAAAGTGAACGTGGAAAAGAGTTCTCTATCCCCGTCAACAAGGGTTCCCTTCTTGGGAACAATTATAGACTCCTTAGAAATGAGGATTTTTCTCACAGAGGCCAGAAAAACAAAACTTCTAGACTCTTGTCGGATACTTCATTCCGTTCCTCTTCCTTCCATAGCTCAGTGCATGGAAGTGATCGGGTTGATGGTAGCGGCAATGGACATAGTTCCTTTTGCGCGCATTCATCTAAGACCATTACAACTGTGCATGCTCAGTCAGTGGAATGGGGACTATACAGACTTGTCTCCGAAGATACAAGTAAATCAGAGGACCAGAGACTCACTCCGTTGGTGGCTGTCCCTGGACAACCTGTCACAAGGGATGACATTCCGCAGACCGGAGTGGGTCATTGTCACGACCGACGCCAGTCTGATGGGCTGGGGCGCGGTCTGGGGATCCCTGAAAGCTCAGGGTCTTTGGTCTCGGGAAGAATCTCTTCTACCGATAAATATTCTGGAACTGAGAGCGATATTCAATGCTCTCAAGGCTTGGCCTCAGCTAGCGAGGACCAAGTTCATACGGTTTCAATCAGACAACATGACGACTGTTGCGTACATCAACCATCAGGGGGGAACAAGGAGTTCCCTAGCGATGGAAGAAGTGACCAAAATCATTCTATGGGCGGAGTCTCACTCCTGCCACCTGTCTGCTATCCACATCCCAGGAGTGGAAAATTGGGAAGCGGATTTTCTGAGTCGTCAGACATTGCATCCGGGGGAGTGGGAACTCCATCCGGAAATCTTTGCCCAAGTCACTCAGCTGTGGGGCATTCCAGACATGGATCTAATGGCCTCTCGTCAGAACTTCAAGGTTCCTTGCTACGGGTCCAGATCCAGGGATCCCAAGGCGGCTCTAGTGGATGCACTAGTAGCACCTTGGACCTTCAAACTAGCTTATGTGTTCCCGCCGTTTCCTCTCATCCCCAGGCTGGTAGCCAGGATCAATCAGGAGAGGGCGTCGGTGATCTTGATAGCTCCTGCGTGGCCACGCAGGACTTGGTATGCAGATCTGGTGAATATGTCATCGGCTCCACCTTGGAAGCTACCTTTGAGACGAGACCTTCTTGTTCAGGGTCCGTTCGAACATCCGAATCTGGTTTCACTCCAGCTGACTGCTTGGAGATTGAACGCTTGATTTTATCGAAGCGAGGATTCTCAGATTCTGTTATCGATACTCTTGTTCAGGCCAGAAAGCCTGTAACTAGAAAGATTTACCACAAGATTTGGAAAAAATATATCTGTTGGTGTGAATCTAAAGGATTCCCTTGGGACAAGGTTAAGATTCCTAGGATTCTATCCTTCCTTCAAGAAGGATTGGAAAAAGGATTATCTGCAAGTTCCCTGAAGGGACAGATTTCCGCCTTGTCGGTGTTACTTCACAAAAAGCTGGCAGCTGTGCCAGATGTTCAAGCCTTTGTTCGGGCTCTGGTTAGAATCAAGCCTGTTTACAAACCTTTGACTCCTCCTTGGAGTCTCAATTTAGTTCTTTCAGTTCTTCAGGGGGTTCCGTTTGAACCCTTGCATTCCGTTGATATTAAATTATTATCTTGGAAAGTTTTGTTTTTGGTGGCAATTTCTTCTGCTAGAAGAGTTTCAGAATTATCTGCTCTGCAGTGTTCTCCTCCTTATCTGGTGTTCCATGCAGATAAGGTGGTTTTGCGTACTAAACCTGGTTTTCTTCCGAAAGTTGTTTCTAACAAAAACATTAACCAGGAGATTATCGTACCTTCTCTGTGTCCGAAACCAGCTTCAAAGAAGGAACGTTTGTTGCACAATTTGGATGTTGTTCGCGCTCTAAAATTCTATTTAGATGCTACAAAGGATTTTAGACAAACATCTTCCTTGTTTGTTGTTTATTCCGGTAAAAGGAGAGGTCAAAAAGCAACTTCTACCTCTCTCTCTTTTTGGATTAAAAGCATCATCAGATTGGCTTACGAGACTGCCGGACGGCAGCCTCCCGAAAGAATCACAGCTCATTCCACTAGGGCTGTGGCTTCCACATGGGCCTTCAAGAACGAGGCTTCTGTTGATCAGATATGTAGGGCAGCGACTTGGTCTTCACTGCACACTTTTACCAAATTTTACAAGTTTGATACTTTTGCTTCTTCTGAGGCTATTTTTGGGAGAAAGGTTTTGCAAGCCGTGGTGCCTTCCATTTAGGTGACCTGATTTGCTCCCTCCCTTCATCCGTGTCCTAAAGCTTTGGTATTGGTTCCCACAAGTAAGGATGACGCCGTGGACCGGACACACCTATGTTGGAGAAAACAGAATTTATGTTTACCTGATAAATTACTTTCTCCAACGGTGTGTCCGGTCCACGGCCCGCCCTGGTTTTTTTAATCAGGTCTGATATTTTATTTTCTTTAACTACAGTCACCACGGTACCATATGGTTTCTCCTATGCAAATATTCCTCCTTAACGTCGGTCGAATGACTGGGGTAGGCGGAGCCTAGGAGGGATCATGTGACCAGCTTTGCTGGGCTCTTTGCCATTTCCTGTTGGGGAAGAGAATATCCCACAAGTAAGGATGACGCCGTGGACCGGACACACCGTTGGAGAAAGTAATTTATCAGGTAAACATAAATTCTGTTTTTTTTCCGGTCCCTAAGAGGATTTCGGACATTGTTACTAAGGAGTGGGATAGACCAGGTATTCCGTTCGCTCCCCCTCCTGTTTTTAAGAAAATGTTCCCCATTTCTGACACCATAAAGGACTCATGGCAGACGGTCCCTAAGGTGGAGGGAGCTATTTCTCCAACATAGGTGTGTCCGGTCCACGGCGTCATCCTTACTTGTGGGATATTCTCCTCCCCAACAGGAAATGGCAAAGAGCCCAGCAAAGCTGGTCACATGATCCCTCCTAGGCTCCGCCTACCCCAGTCATTCTCTTTGCCGTTGTACAGGCAACATCTCCACGGAGATGGCTTAGAGTTTTTTTTATTCAATCAAGAGTTTGTTATTTTCAAATAGTGCTGGTACGTACTATTTACTCAGAAACAGAAAAGAGATGAAGAATTCTGTTTGTATGAGGAAAATGATTTTAGCAACCGTAACTAAAATCCATGGCTGTTCCACACAGGACTGTTGAGAGCAATTAACTTCAGTTGGGGGAACAGTTTGCAGTCCCTTGCTGCTTGAGGTATGACACATTCTAACAAGACGATGTAATGCTGGAAGCTGTCATTTTCCCCATGGGATCCGGTAAGCCATGTTTATTACGATTGTAAATAAGGGCTTCACAAGGGCTTATTTAAACTGTAGACTTTTTCTGGGCTAAATCGATTGATTATTAACACATATTTAGCCTTGAGGAATCATTTTATCTGGGTATTTTGATATAATAATATCGGCAGGCACTGTTTTAGACACCTTATTCTTTAGGGGCTTTCCCAAAGCATAGGCAGAGTCTCATTTTCGCGCCGGTGTTGCGCACTTGTTTTTGAGAGGCATGGCATGCAGTCGCATGTGAGAGGAGCTCTGATACTTATAAAAGACTTCTGAAGGCGTCATTTGGTATCGTATTCCCCTTTGGGTTTGGTTGGGTCTCAGCAAAGCAGATACCAGGGACTGTAAAGGGGTTTAAAGCTTAAAACGGCTCCGGTTCCGTTATTTTAAGGGTTAAAGCTTCCAAAATTGGTGTGCAATATTTTCAAGGCTTTAAGACGCTGTGGTGAAAATTTGGTGAATTTTGAACAATTCCTTCATGTTTTTTCGCAATTGCAGTAATAAAGTGTGTTCAGTTTAAAATTTAAAGTGACAGTAACGGTTTTATTTTAAAACGTTTTTTGTACTTTCTGATCAAGTTTATGCCTGTTTAACATGTCTGAACTACCAGATAGACTGTGTTCTGAATGTGGGGAAGCCAGAATTCCTATTCATTTAAATAAATGTGATTTATGTGATAATGACAATGATGCCCAAGATGATTCCTCAAGTGAGGGGAGTAAGCATGGTACTGCATCATTCCCTCCTTCGTCTACACGAGTCTTGCCCACTCAGGAGGCCCCTAGTACATCTAGCGCGCCAATACTCCTTACTATGCAACAATTAACGGCTGTAATGGACAATTCTGTCAAAAACATTTTAGCCAAAATGAACCCTTGTCAGCGTAAGCGTGGCTGCTCTGTTTTAGTTACTGAAGAGCATGACGACGCTGATATTAATATCTCTGAAGGGCCCCTAACCCAATCTGAGGGGGCCAGGGAGGTTTTGTCTGAGGGAGAAATTACTGATTTAGGGAACATTTCTCAGCAGGCTGAATCTAATGTGATTACATTTAAATTTAAATTGGAACATCTCCGCATTTTGCTTAAGGAGGTATTATCCACTCTGGATGATTGTGAAAATTTAGTCATCCCAGAGAAACTATGTAAAATGGACAAGTTCCTAGAGGTGCCGGGGCTCCCAGAAGCTTTTCCTATACCCAAGCGGGTGGCGGACATTGTTAATAAAGAATGGGAAAGGCCCGGTATTCCTTTCGTCCCTCCCCCCATATTTAAAAAATTGTTTCCTATGGTCGACCCCAGAAAGGACTTATGGCAGTCAGTCCCCAAGGTCGAGGGAGCGGTTTCTACTTTAAACAAACGCACCACTATTCCCATAGAGGATAGTTGTGCTTTCAAAGATCCTATGGATAAAAAATTAGAAGGTTTGCTTAAAAAGATGTTTGTTCAGCAGGGTTACCTTCTACAACCCATTTCATGCATTGTCCCTGTCACTACTGCCGCATATTTCTGGTTTGATGAACTGCTTAAGGTGCTCGATAGTGACTCTCCTCCTTATGAGGAGATTATGGACAGAATCAATGCTCTCAAATTGGCTAATTCTTTCACTCTAGACGCCTCTTTGCAATTGGCTAAGTTAGCGGCTAAGAACTCTGGGTTTGCTATTGTGGCGCGCAGAGCGCTTTGGTTGAAATCTTGGTCGGCTGATGCGTCTTCCAAGAACAAGCTACTAAACATTCCTTTCAAGGGGAAAACGTTGTTTGGTCCTGACTTGAAAGAGATTATCTCTGATATCACTGGGGGTAAGGGCCACGCCCTTCCTCAGGATCGGCCTTTCAAGGCAAAAAATAGACCTAATTTTCGTCCCTTTCGTAAAAACGGACCAGCCCAAGGTGCTACGTCCTCTAAGCAAGAGGGTAATACTTCTCAGGCCAAGCCAGCTTGGAGACCAATGCAAGGCTGGAACAAGGGAAAGCAGGCCAAGAAACCTGCCACTGTTACCAAGACAGCATGAAATATTGGCCCCCGATCCGGGACCGGATCTGGTGGGGGGCAGACTCTCTCTCTTCGCTCAGGCTTGGGCAAGAGATGTTCTGGATCCTTGGGCGCTAGAAATAGTCTCCCAGGGTTATCTTCTGGAATTCAAGGGACTTCCCCCAAGGGGGAGGTTCCACAGGTCGCAGTTGTCTTCAGACCACATAAAAAGACAGGCGTTCTTACATTGTGTAGAAGACCTGTTAAAAATGGGAGTGATTCATCCTGTTCCATTAAGAGAACAAGGGATGGGGTTCTACTCCAATCTGTTCATAGTTCCCAAAAAAGAGGGAACGTTCAGACCAATCCTAGATCTCAAGATCTTAAACAAATTTCTCAAGGTCCCATCGTTCAAGATGGAAACCATTCGAACTATCCTTCCTTCCATCCAGGAAGGTCAATTCATGACCACGGTGGATTTAAAGGATGCGTATCTACATATTCCTATCCACAAGGAACATCATCGGTTCCTAAGGTTTGCATTCCTGGACAAACATTTCCAGTTCGTGGCGCTTCCTTTCGGATTAGCCACTGCTCCAAGGATTTTCACAAAGGTACTAGGGTCCCTTCTAGCGGTGCTAAGACCAAGGGGCATTGCAGTAGTACCTTACCTGGACGACATTCTGATTCAAGCGTCGTCCCTTCCTCAAGCAAAGGCTCACACGGACATTGTCCTGGCCTTTCTCAGATCTCACGGCTGGAAAGTGAACGTGGAAAAGAGTTCTCTATCCCCGTCAACAAGGGTTCCCTTCTTGGGAACAATTATAGACTCCTTAGAAATGAGGATCTTTCTAACAGAGGCCAGAAAAACAAAGCTTCTGGACTCTTGTCGGATACTTCATTCCGTTCCTCTTCCTTCCATAGCTCAGTGCATGGAAGTGATCGGGTTGATGGTGGCGGCGATGGACATAGTTCCTTTTGCGCGCATTCATCTAAGACCATTACAACTGTGCATGCTCAGTCAGTGGAATGGGGACTATACAGACTTGTCTCCGAAGATACAAGTAAATCAGAGGACCAGAGACTCACTCCGTTGGTGGCTGTCCCTGGACAATCTGTCTCAAGGGATGATGTTCCACAGACCAGAGTGGGTCATTGTCACGACCGACGCCAGTCTGATAGGCTGGGGCGCGGTCTGGGGATCCCTGAAAGCTCAGGGTCTTTGGTCTCGGGAAGAATCTCTTCTACCGATAAATATTCTGGAACTGAGAGCGATATTCAATGCTCTCCAGGCCTGGCCCCAGCTTGCGAGGACCAGGTTCATACGGTTTCAATCAGACAACATGACGACTGTTGCGTACATCAACCATCAGGGGGGAACAAGGAGTTCCCTAGCGATGGAAGAAGTAACCAAAATTATTCTTTGGGCGGAGTCTCACTCCTGCCACCTGTCTGCTATCCACATCCCAGGAGTGGAAAATTGGGAAGCGGATTTTCTGAGTCGGCAGACATTGCATCCGGGGGAGTGGGAACTCCATCCGGAAATCTTTACCCAAGTCACTCACCTGTGGGGCATTCCAGACATGGATCTGATGGCCTCTCGTCAGAACTTCAAAGTTCCTTGCTACGGGGCCAGATCCAGGGATCCCAAGGCGGCTCTAGTGGATGCACTAGTAGCACCTTGGACCTTCAAACTAGCTTATGTGTTCCCGCCATTTCCTCTCATCCCCAGGCTGATAGCCAGGATCAAGCAGGAGAGGGCGTCGGTGATCCTGATAGCTCCTGCGTGGCCGCGCAGGACTTGGTATGCAGATCTGGTGAATATGTCATCGGCTCCACCTTGGAAGCTACCTTTGAGACGAGACCTTCTTGTTCAGGGTCCGTTCGAACATCCGAATCTGGTTTCACTCCAGCTGACTGCTTGGAGATTGAACGCTTGATTTTATCGAAGCGAGGATTCTCAGATTCTGTTATCGATACTCTTGTTCAGGCCAGAAAGCCTGTGACTAGAAAGATTTACCACAAAATTTGGAAAAAATATATCTGTTGGTGTGAATCTAAAGGATTCCCTTGGGACAAGGTTAAGATTCCTAGGATTCTATCCTTCCTTCAAGAAGGATTGGAAAAAGGATTATCTGCAAGTTCCCTGAAGGGACAGATTTCTGCCTTGTCGGTATTACTTCACAAAAAGCTGGCAGCTGTGCCAGATGTTCAAGCCTTTGTTCAGGCTCTGGTTAGAATCAAGCCTGTTTACAAACCTTTGACTCCTCCCTGGAGTCTCAATTTAGTTCTTTCAGTTCTTCAGGGGGTTCCGTTTGAACCCTTACATTCCGTTGATATTAAGTTATTATCTTGGAAAGTTTTGTTTTTAGTTGCGATTTCTTCTGCTAGAAGAGTCTCAGAATTATCTGCTCTGCAGTGTTCTCCTCCTTATCTGGTGTTCCATGCAGATAAGGTGGTTTTACGTACTAAACCTGGTTTTCTTCCAAAAGTTGTTTCTAACAAAAACATTAACCAGGAGATTATCGTACCTTCTCTGTGTCCAAAACCAGTTTCAAAGAAGGAACGTTTGTTGCACAATTTGGATGTTGTTCGCGCTCTAAAATTCTATTTAGATGCTACAAAGGATTTTAGACAAACATCTTCCTTGTTTGTTGTTTATTCAGGTAAAAGGAGAGGTCAAAAAGCAACTTCTACCTCTCTCTCTTTTTGGATTAAAAGCATCATCAGATTGGCTTACGAGACTGCCGGACGGCAGCCTCCCGAAAGAATCACAGCTCATTCCACTAGGGCTGTGGCTTCCACATGGGCCTTCAAGAACGAGGCTTCTGTTGATCAGATATGTAGGGCAGCGACTTGGTCTTCACTGCACACTTTTACCAAATTTTACAAGTTTGATACTTTTGCTTCTTCTGAGGCTATTTTTGGGAGAAAGGTTTTGCAAGCCGTGGTGCCTTCCATTTAGGTGACCTGATTTGCTCCCTCCCTTCATCCGTGTCCTAAAGCTTTGGTATTGGTTCCCACAAGTAAGGATGACGCCGTGGACCGGACACACCTATGTTGGAGAAAACAGAATTTATGTTTACCTGATAAATTTCTTTCTCCAACGGTGTGTCCGGTCCACGGCCCGCCCTGGTTTTTTTAATCAGGTCTGATATTTTATTTTCTTTAACTACAGTCACCACGGTACCATATGGTTTCTCCTATGCAAATATTCCTCCTTAACGTCGGTCGAATGACTGGGGTAGGCGGAGCCTAGGAGGGATCATGTGACCAGCTTTGCTGGGCTCTTTGCCATTTCCTGTTGGGGAGGAGAATATCCCACAAGTAAGGATGACGCCGTGGACCGGACACACCGTTGGAGAAAGAAATTTATCAGGTAAACATAAATTCTGTTTTCTACTCTGGCTAAGCGTACAATTATACCTATTGAAGACAGTTGTGCTTTCATTGATCCTACGGTTAGAGGGTCTCCTAAAGAAAATTTTTGTTCATCAGGGTTTTCTTCTTCAACCTATAGCGTGCATTGTTCCGGTAACCACTGCAGCTGCTTTTTGGTTTGAGGCTCTAGAAGAGGCTCTTCAGATGGAGACCCCACTAGATGATATTTTGGACAGAATTAAGGCCCTTAAGTTGGCTAATTCTTTTATTACAGTCGCCGCTTTTCATCTTGCTAAGTTAGCGGCAAAGAATTCAGGTTTTGCCATTTTAGTGCGATGAGCGTTATGGCTTAAGTCCTGGTCAGCTGATGTGTCATCTAAATCTACGCTTTTGACCATCCCTTTCAAAGGTAAGACCCTATTCGGGCTTGCACTGAAAGAGATCATTTCAGACATCACTGGAGGGAAGGGTCATGCCCTCCCTCAAGATAAGTCAAATAAGACAAGGACCAAACAAAATAATTTTTGTTCCTTTCGAAACTTCAAGGTTGGTCCCGCTTCCTCTTCCCCTGCTGCAAAGCAAGAGGGGAACTTTGCTCAATCCAAGCCAACCTGGAGACCTAACCAGGCTTGGAACAAGGGTAAACAGTCCAAAAAGCCTCCTGCTGCCACTAAGACAGCATGAAGGGGTAGCCCCCGATCCGGGACCGGATCAAGTAGGGGGCAGACTTTCTCTCTTTGCTCAGGCCTGGGCAAGATACGTTTAGGACTCCTAGGCCGTAGAAATTGTAACCCAGGGGTATCTCCTAGATTTCAAAGATTCTCCTCCAAGGGGGAGGTTCCATCTTTCTCAATTGTCTGTAAACCAGACAAAAAGAGAGGCGTTCTTACACTGTGTAGAAGACCTTTTTACCATGGGAGTGATCTGCCCAGTTCCGAAAACAGAACAGGGCCAAGGTTTCTACTCCAATCTGTTTGTGGTTCCCAAAAAAGAGGGAACTGTCAGACAAATTCTAGATCTCAAGATCCTAAACCAATTCCTAAGAGTTCCATCCTTCAAGATGGAGACCATTCGGACTATTTTACCAATGATCCAGGAGGGTCAATATATGACTACAGTGGATCTAAAGGATGCGTATCTACACATTCCTATCCACAAAGATCATCACCAGTTCCTCAGGTTTGCCTTTCTGGACAGGCATTACCAGTTTGTGGCTCTTCCCTTCGGGTTGGCCACGGCGCCAAGAATCTTCACAAAGGTGCTAGGGTCCCTTCTAGCGGTCCTAAGGCCGAGGGGCATAGCAGTGGCACCTTATCTAGACGACATCTTAATTCAAGCTTCGACTTTCCAACTTGCCAAGTCTCACACGGACTTAGTGTTGGCCTTTCTAAGATCTCATGGGTGGAAGGTGAACTTGAAAACGAGTTCTCTTATTTCTGTCACAAGAGTTCCATTCCTGGATAGATTTGGTGGACATGAAAATATTTCTGACGGAGGTCAGGAAATCAAAGATTTTAACCACTTGCCGAGCTCTTCATTCCATTCCTCGGTCGTCAGTGGCTCAGTGTATGGAGGTAATCGGATTTATGGTAGCGGCAATGGACATAGTTCCATTTGCTCGCTTGCATCTCAGACCACTGCAACTATGCATGCTCAAACAGTGGAATGGGGATTATGCAGATTTATCTCCTCCGATAAATCAGGATCAAGAGACCAGAGACTCTCTTCTTTGGTGGTTGTCACAGGATCACCTGTCCAGGGGAATGTGTTTCCGCAGGCCAGCATGGGTTATTGTGACGACGGACGCCAGCCTAATGGGCTGGGGTGCAGTCTGGAATTCCCTGAAAGCACAGGGTTTGTGGACTCAGGAGGAGGCCCTCCTACCAATAAATATTCTGGAATTAAAAGCGATATTCAATGCTCTTCAGGCGTGACCTCAGCTGGCTTCGGCCGGATTCATCAGGTTTCAGTCGGACAACATCACAACTGTAGCTTATATCAATCGTCAGGGGTCTATATCCCAGGGGTGGAGAACTGGGAGGCAGATTTTCTAAGTCGTCAGACTTTTCATCCGGGGGAGTGGGAGCTCCATCCGGAGGTGTTTGCTCAACTGGTTTAGCTATGGGGCACACCAGAATTGGATCTGATGGCGTCTCATCAGAACGCCAAACTTCTTCGTTACGGATCCAGGTCAAGGGATCCTCAGGCAGTACTGATAGATGCTCTAGCATTACCCTGGTCGTTCAACCTGGCTTATGTGTTTCCATCATTCCCTCTCCTTCCGCGTCTGATTGCCAGAATCAAACAGGAGAGAGCTTCAGTGATTTTGATAGCGCCTGCGTGGCCACGCAGGACTTGGTATGCAGACCTGGTGGACATGTCATCTCTGCCACCATGGACTCTGCCACTGAGACGGGACCTTTTGATTCAAGGTCCATTCAAACATCCAAATCTAATTTCTCTGCAACTGACTGCTTGGAGATTGAACGCTTGATTTTATCAAAGCGGGGTTTCTCTGAGTCGGTCATAGATACCTTGATTAAGGCTCGAAAGCCTGTCACCAGGAAGATCTATCATAAGATATGGCGTAAATATAATTTTTGGTGTGAATCCAAAGGCTAATCATGGAGTAAGATCAGGATTCCTAGGATTTTGTCTTTTCTCCAAGAAGGATTGGAGAAAGGATTGTCCGCTAGTTCCTTAAAAGGACAGATATCTGCTTTGTCTATTCTGTTGCACAAGCGTCTGGCAGATGTCCCAGACGTTCGGGCTTTTGGTCAGGCTTTAGTTAGAATTAAGCCTGTGTTTAAACCTGTTGCTCCGCCATGGAGTCTCAATTTAGTTCTTAAAGTTCTTCAGGGGGTTCCGTTTGAACCCATGCATTCCATAGATATTAAGCTTCTATCTTGGAAAGTTCTGTTTCTAGTTGCTATCTCTTCAGCTCGAAGAGTTTCTGAACTATCTGCATTACAATGTGACTCGCCTTATCTTGTTTTCCATGCTGATAAGGTAGTTTTGCGTACCAAACCTGGGTTCCTCCCTAAGGTTGTTTCTAACAGGAATATCAATCAGGAAATTGTTGTTCCTTCTCTGTGTCCTAATCCTTCTTCTAAGAAAGACCGTCTGTTGCACAACTTGGACGTGGTTCGTGCCTTGAAGGTTTATTTGCAGGCAACCAAAGATTTTCACCTATCATCTTCTTTGTTTGTTGTCTATGCTGGGAAGCGTAGAGGTCAAAAGGCTACGGCTACCTCTCTTTCCTTTTGGCTGAAAAGCATCATACGTTTGGCTTATGAGACTGCTGGACAGCAGCCTCCTGAAAGAATTACAGCTCACTCCACTAGAGCGGTGGCTTCCACATGGGCTTTTAAAAATTATGCTTCTGTTGAACAGATTTGTAAGGCTGCGACTTTGTCTTCGCTTCATACCTTTTCCAATTTTTTCAAATTTGATACTTTTGCTTCTTCGGAGGCTATTTTTGTGAGAAAGGTTTTGCAAGCAGTGGTGCCTTCCGTTTAGGTTCCTGTCTTGTCCCTCCCTTCATCCGTGTCCTAAAGCTTTGGTATTGGTATCCCACAAGTTAGGATGAATCCGTGGACTCGGTACATCTTGCAAAAGAAAACAGAATTAATGCTTACCTGATAAATTTCTTTCTTTTGCGATATACCGAGTCCACGGCCCACCCTGTCTATTCAAGACAGATAGCATTTTTTTATGTAAACTTCAGTCACCTCTGCACCTTATAGCTTCTGCTTTTCTTCTTTGGCCTTCGGTCGAATGACTGGGGGGTGGAGTTAAGGGGGGAGCTATATAGACAGCTCTGCTGTGGTGCTCTCTTTGCTACTTCCTGTCAGGAAGGACAATATCCCACAAGTTAGGATGAATCCGTGGACTCATACATCGCAAAAGAAAGAAATTTATCAGGTAAGCATAAATTCTGTTTTGCTAAGTACTATACTATAAATATAGTTGATATATATGGGCTCCATAATAATAGATAGGACTTCCCATCCTAAAGTGTATTTTCTGAGCCTACTTACTCTACAACATGATCGTATCAAAATAAAAATCTAAATTTACTTTTTTCTGTTTCTTCAGGATAATTAAAAGTCGTTCAAGGCAACGGAATTTTCAGCTTGTTGTGATCACACACGATGAAGATTTTGTTGAGCTTCTGGGACGTTCAGAATATGTGGAACATTTTTACAGGATTAAAAAGAACATGGATCAATGTTCCGAGATCATAAAGTGCAGTGTAAACTCCTTAGGATCATATGTTCACTAAGCACGGGGAAATGTAATTTATCTCACATGTTTATTTACATGCTCTACATTATATTGTTTATCAGTCTTCACTATTAAAAAAATAGGAAAGGCTGAACTATTTCTGGCCATTCCAAAATTGGTGTAATTCACATGGGATATATTGGCCAAACCATCTTTGGCCAATATATCCCATGCACCATACTGTTCTTTCTTCAGCTGTGTAGGATCCACATTGACACTTGTGAGTGCTTCAGCTATTTTTCAAGACATAACAAAAGTCACTCTTCATTTGCCAAAATAGTTGTCTAGTAAGACACATGCTACATTTTTCTGAAACTGGATTAGTATGAGCAAGATGAAATACAAAAAATGTGTAAGCATGTTATTTAAATATGGATAAAAAATGAATACTTATCTGTTCAGTAGGTTATTTAAGAATGTAATTGTATTAAAGCACATTTGTACCAGCTTCTGTCAGGCACAAAAAAATATAAATGTCTTTCAATATTAAACATGTACTATACAGCACCTGCAGTACTACACATATTTGTCAATAAACAACAGTTGCTCATATTCAGAAAATTGTGGGGGGGGGTTTAAAATAAAATTTGTATAAGCACATACGTGTATGGTTTCCATCTTCAGACATAAGGACTATGTACTATTCAGCAGGCGGACAAGGTTATTGACTTTGGAATCTGTCCGCCTGTATTCATGTACTATTGCACAAGTATTTGCTTTTCAGTGCCGTCCCCTACTCTTATGCAACCTGTAAATCATTCTGAACAGTGGCTGTTGATTGTATTCTTGTTCAGAATATCATTGAGCCTAACAAAGATTAGCGATTTCTCTTCTAAGCCATTTCACAGCCCTATGCTAAGCTGGTATACGCCATTTCCACTCTGTTACACAGACCAAGCTCATATATAATTTAAAAAATAGCAGTCATTGTCATTTGTTTGTAGTCCACATGGTAAACATCAACTTGTGGTCCACTATTTCCTGAAAATTTCATCAGTTCACCTTCACAACAAATTAGCTTTTTTCCACTTCATGTATACTGGGATGCCTAAGGAGTGTACTCAAAATTGTCATCCAAACAAAAGCTTTTCATAAATAGGATGGATATCAGAGTACAGATTTTACACACACACAAAAAAATTCCTATAAAAAAATGACAAAGGGCTATAGTATGGTGGTATGCTACCATGAGGAAGTTGCTACAAAAAAAACATTAACAGACATTATTTCCTTCTTAATATAAGGAGAGTCCACAGCATAATTCCTTACTGTTGGGAAATACTAAACATGGCCACCAGGAGGAGGCAAAGACACCCCAACCAAAGACTTAAATATCTCTCCCACTTCCCCCATCCCCCAGTCATTATTTGCCTTTCATCACAGGAGGATGGCAGAGAAGTGTCAGGAGATTCAGAGTAGTTCCTTAGGAAGGGTATCTGCCCTTGGATATGGGACTGGAGTTTTAAGTAGTCTTGTCAGCCTCTCAGTGAGAGAATTGACGAAAGTTAGAGTCTGGAGATGCAGGGAGAGTCTTTCTGCGAACTCATCCAGACTGCCTGCTAACAGCTACTAAGCAATCAGTGTTGACGAGTTTCACTGCCTGCAGGAGCAATGCTACAAGACTGTCACACTTGAGAGGCTGTGTTTATGTTCCACAGCATGGATTCTGGTAAGATCTTAACATTTTTACATATGTTGAAAACGCTAGAAGACAGGGTCACAGTTTGGCTCCTTTTATCTTAATAGAATAATGGGTTAATATCTCCTGAGGGGGATTATTGAATAGTGGAGATTAATCAAAAGATTTATTGGGCTCATAGACTGTTTGTTTTGTGGATGGAACGCACAGGTTTTCACTTTGAACGCTGCACAGCTTGTAGATTGGCGCGATTTTTCTTATAGCAGGGGCGGACCTGTCTTTCGCACCATGTGACCAGGAGTTGTCTCGCTTTCATTTCCTCTTTCATAACCGAGCTGGATGTCGGAGAAGATGCTTTTTCTCTATATTGTCTGGGTCTAGGAGGTGGTTAGTGACCCAGCCATTCGGAGTATAAAGGTGCCATTTTTTGAGAAATAAAAAAATATATTGTTTTATTTTATGTGTCCTACTGTCATTAGCTTAAGCTATGGAGGCTTCTGAGATACTAGAGGGTACTCCCTCTATTCCAAATAGTAATACTTGTTTATATTGTGAGGAGGCCTTGGTATGCTCGCCCTCTCAACTATGTTCCACATGCCTTGAAAACGTTATTAGGTCTAAGATAGTTAACCCCTTTGATACCACTGAGCCGTCCACCTCTGAGGACTCGCCGTCCCATGAGGTGCATACCCATCAGTTATCTCCTTCTACACACGCAGCTTCCCATAGCACACCTGATCCTCCATCTGGAGGGAGCCTTTTACAATCAGATTTTACCACGCAGTTAAAAACGGCGCACCCCTAAACGCAAGTGAAAGGTTAAACATAGCTCTCCTGCCCAGGGGTCATCATGTGCTTTATTGGATTTATCTGTTCTAGCTCAGTTACCTGAGGAAGAGTCAGGCTCTGAGGCTTCAGAGGGTGAACTTTCTGGGTCTGAGTCTGCTGCCTCTTAGCCTCCTGCTGCGGAGGAACCAGCCTTTAGATTTAATCTTGAACACTTATGTTTTCTTCTAAAAGAGGTCCTGTCTACATTAGAGGTTCCAGAGGCCAAGCTGCCTGATGAACCTTTGATTCCTAAATTAGACAGTATACGAGGACAGGGTAGTGCCGTTAAATTATATTTTTATATATTACTATTTAAACTGGCCCAATAATCTGCAGTGCTTTCTTGAGGGAGAGGATTAAAAGAGTAGTTTTAAGATACTCTTCCTTCCTTAATTTATGCAAGTTTTCTTGCACAAATATTTATATATAAAACATGCAGGAAAGACCAACTTGTTCTACAGGTTCCTATTTTGATCTGGAAAATAGAAAAGCCTTTTTCAACCCTATTTTCATTAATGACCATGATCAACCACCTGACATTAAAACTAAATTTCTTTTATGTAATTGGCAAGAGTCCATGAGCTAGTGATGTATGGGATATACAATCCTACCAGGAGGGGCAAAGTTTCCCAAACCTCAAAATGTCTATAAATACATCCCTCACCACACCCACAATTCAGTTTTACAAACTTTCGGCTAGATTTAGAGTTTGGCGTTAGCCGTCAAAACCAGCGTTAGAGGCTCCTAACGCTGGTTTTGGGCTACTGCTGGTATTTGGAGTCAGTCAGGAAAGGGTCTAACGCTCACTTTGCAGCCGCGACTTTTCCATTCCGCAGATCCCCCTACGCCATTTGCGTATCCTATCTTTTCAATGGGATCTTTCTAACACCGGTATTTAGAGTCTTGGCTGAAGTGAGCGTTAGAAATCTAACGACAAAACTCCAGCCGCAGAAAAAAGTCAGTAGTTAAGAGCTTTCTGGGCTAACGCCGGTTTATGAAGCTCTTAACTACTGTGCTCTAAAGTACACTAACACCCATAAACTACCTATGTACCCCTAAACCGAGGCCCCGACCGCACACCGCCGCCACCTACGTTATCCCTATGTACCCCTAATCTGCTGCCCCTAACACCGCCGACCCCTATATTATATTTATTAACCCCTAATCTGCCGCACCCAACGTCGCCTCCACCTACCTACAATAATTAACCTCTAATCTGCCGACCGGATCTCACCGCTACTCTAATAAATGTATTAACCCCTAAAGCTAAGTCTAACCCTAACACCCCCCTAAGTTAAATATAATTTAAATCTAACAAAATAAATTAACTCTTATTAAATAAATTTATCCTATTTAAAGCTAAATACTTACCTGTAAAATAAACCCTAATATAGCTACAATATAAATTATAATTATATTGTAGCTATTTTAGGATTAATATTTATTTTACAGGCAACTTTGTAATTATATTAACTAGGTACAATAGCTATTAAATAGTTAATAACTATTTAATAGCTACCTAGTTAAAATAATTACAAAATTACCTGTAAAATAAATCCTAACCTAAGTTACAATTAAACCTAACACTACACTAGCAATAAATTAATTAAATACAATACCTACAATTAAATACAATTAAATAAACTAACTAAAGTACAACAAAATAAAAAAGAACTAAGTTACAAAAAATAAAAAAAAATTTACAAACATTAGAAAAATATTACAACAATTTTAAACTAATTGCACCTACTCTAAGCCCCCTAATAAAATATCAAAGCCCCCCAAAATAAAAAAATGCCCTACCCTATTCTAAAATTAAAATAGAAAATCCCTTTTACCTTACCAGCCCTGAAAAGGGCCCTTTGCGGGGCATGCCCCAAAGAATTCAGCTCTTTTGCCTGGAAAAAAAACATACAATACCCCCCCCCCAACATTATAATCCACCACCCACATACCCCTAATCTAACCCAAACCCCCCTTAAATAAACCTAACACTAAGCCCCTGAAGATCTTCCTACCTTATCTTCACCACGCCGGGTATCAGAGATCCGTCCAGGCTCCGATGTCTTGATCCAAGCCCAAGCGGGGGGCTGAAGACATCCATCCTCCGGCTGAAGTCTTGATCCAAGCGGGCAGAAGAGGACATCCGGACCGGCAAACATCTTCATCCAAGCCGCATCTTCTATGTTCTTCCATCCGATGACGACCGGCTGATCTTCAAGACCTCCACCGCGGATCCATCCTCTTCTTCCGACGACTAGACGACGAATGAAGGTTCCTTTAAGGGACGTCATCCAAGATGGCATCCCTCGAATTCCGATTGGCTGATAGGATTCTATCAGCCAATCGGAATTAAGGTAGGAAAATTCTGATTGGCTGATGGAATCAGCCAATCAGATTCAAGTTCAATCCGATTGGCTGATCCAATCAGCCAATCAGATTGAGATTGCATTCTATTGGCTGTTCCGATAAGCCAATAGAATGCAAGCTCAATCTGATTGGCTGATCGGATCAGCCAATTGGATTGAACTTGAATCTGGGCTTAGTGTTAGGTTTATTTAAGGGGGGGTTTGGGTTAGATTAGGGGTATGTGGGTGGTGGGTTGTAATGTTGGGGGGGGGTATTGTATGGTTTTTTTTACAGGCAAAAGAGCTAAATTCTTTGGGGCATGCCCCGCAAAGGGCCCTTTTCAGGGCTGGTAAGGTAAAAAAGCTTTTCTATTTTAATTTTAGAATAGGGTAGGGCATTTTTTTATTTTGGGTGTCTTTGTTATTTTATTAGGGGGCTTAGAGTAGGTGTAATTAGTTTAAAATTGTTGTAATATTTTTCTAATGTTTGTAAATATTTTTTTATTTTTTGTAACTTAGTTCTTTTTTATTTTTTGTACTTTAGTTAGTTTATTTAATTGTATTTATTTGTAGGTATTTGTATGTAATTAATTTATTGATAGTGTAGTGTTAGGTTTAATTGTAGGTAGTTTATTTAATTTATTTATTGATAGTGTAGTGTTAGGTTTAATTGTAACTTAGGTTAGGATTTATTTTACAGGTAATTTTGTAATTATTTTAACTAGGTAGCTATTAAATAGTTATTAACTATTTAATAGCTATTGTACCTGGTTAAAATAATACAATGTTGCCTGTAAAACAAATATTAATCCTAAAATAGCTACAATATAATTATAATTTATATTGTAGCTATATTAGGGTTTATTTTACAGGTAAGTATTTAGCTTTAAATAGGAATAATTTATTTAATAAGAGTTCATTTATTTCGTTAGATTTAAATTATATTTAACTTAGGGGGGTGTCAGTGTTAGGGTTAGACTTAGCTTTAGGGGTTAATACATTTATTAGAGTAGCGGTGAGATCCGGTCGGCAGATTAGGGGTTAATTATTGTAGGTAGGTGGAGGCGACGTTGGGGCGGCAGATTAGGGGTTAATAAATATAATATAGGGGTCGGCGGTGTTAGGGGCAGCAGATTAGGGGTACATAGGGATAACGTAGGTTGCGGCGGTGTACGGAGCGGCAGATTAGGGGTTAATAATAATATGCAGGGGTCAGCGATAGCGGGGGCGGCAGATTAGGGGTTAATAAATATAATATAGGGGTCAGCGGTGTTAGGGGCAGCAGATTAGGGGTACATAGGTATAATGTAGGTTGCGGCGGTGTACGGAGCGGCAGATTAGGGCTTAATAATAATATGCGGGTTAGGGGTTAATAAGTGTAAGGTTAGGGGTGTTTAGACTCGGGGTACATGTTAGGGTGTTAGGTGCAGACTTAGGAAGTGTTTCCCCATAGGAAACAATGGGGCTGCGTTAGGAGCTTAACGCTGTTTTTTTGCAGGTGTTTTTTTTTTTCAGCTCAAACTGCACCATTGTTTTCTATGGGGGAATCGTGCACGAGCACGTTTTTGAAGATGGCCGCGTCCTTAAGCAACGCTGGTATCGAGAGTTGCAGTGGCGGTAAATATGCTCTACGCTCCCTTTTTTGGAGCCTAACGCAGCCATTCTGTGAACTCTAAATTCCAGCGGTATTTAAAAGGTGCGGGGGGAAAAAAGCACGCGTAGCTAACGCACCCCTTTGGCCGCAGAACTCTAAATCTAGCCGTTTGCTTCCTATGGAGGTGGTGAAGTAAGTTCTCAGCATTTTGAAGCCCGATTCCTCTCAGAGTACAGTGAATGTCAGAGGGACGTGAAGAGAGTATCACCTATTGAATGCAATGATTTTCCTAACGGGGGTCTATTTCATATTGTTATCGGTCGTAGAGATTCATCTCCTACCTCCCTTTTCAGATCAACGATATACTCTCATATACCATTACCTCTACTGATAACTGTTTCAGTACTGGTTTGGCTATCTGCTATATGTGGATGGGTGTCTTTCAGTAAGTATGTTTTTTATTACTTAAGACACCTCAGCTATGGTTTGGCACTTTATACATTTATATAAAGTTCTAAATATATGTATTGTACTTATATTTGCCATGAGTCAGGTTCATGTATTTCCTTTTGCAGACTGTCAGTTTCATATTTGGGGAAGATTAACATATTTAGAAATATTTTTTCTTACCTGGGAATTAGTCTTTTTTTCAAATTGACTACATTTTTCTTGCAAATTGCGGGCAGGATTAGGCCCACGGGTGCGCCAAATGCTAGACTTTATTGCATCATTCTTGGCGCGAAGGTACGTCCGTTGACTCAAGTTCGTCATTTCCTGCGCCGAGTTCCTTACACAGGGTTGCGTCATTAGTGACGCAAGTGTGTCATTTCCAGATGTTGGCGCCAAAACATTTTCAGTTATGTTGAGCGTCATACTTGGCGCCAGATGTTTTTCATTATTTTAATACCCTTTTGCTATTTGCCTCTTGCCTTTTTCTATGTCAGAGGGCTATGCTTTTGCATTTTTTTCCCATTCCTGAAACTGTCATATAAAGAAATTGACAATTTTGCTTTATGTGTTGTTTTTTATTTTATATTTTGCAAGATGTCTCAATCTGATCCTGCCTCAGAAGTATCTGTTGGATCTTTGCTGCCTGATGTCGGTTCTACTAAAGCTAAGTGAATTATATTTCCGAATGTCATTTGTATTGGTTATCATGATAAACTTTTACATGCAGATATTGTGTCAGTAAATAGTTCATTGCCTGTTGTTGTTTCTTCAATTTTTAATGTACATGTTATATCTATGAAATTTAAAGAATTGTTACTGATTCTGTTCAGAAGGCGTTGTCTGCTAGCCTTCTAATTATTATAAGGTCTTTTAAAACTTCTCATAAGGTTGATGAAATTTCAAATGACCGACAACATAATGAATTATCCTCCTCTGATGAGGATCTATCTGATTCAGAAGATCCTTCCTCAGATATTGACACTAACAAACCTACTTATTTAATTTAAATGAAGTATTTTCCGTTCTTTGTTAGAAGTGTTAATTATTTTTGGATATTGTGGAAACTAGTCTTCTTGATATTAGAACTAGTAAATTCTGTTTTTAAACCTCCTGTGGTTACTCCAGAGGTTTTTTCCTATTCCTGAGGCTATTTCTGATATGATTTATAAGGAATGGAATAAGCCGGGTACTTCTTTTTTTCCTTCTTCAAGGTTTTAAAAATTGTATCCTTTATCAGCAGTTAATATAGAGTTTGGAAAAAGATCCTCAAGTTGATGGGGCTATTACTGCTGAACGTACCTCTATTCCTATGGAAGATAGTACTTAAGTTCCTTTAGATAGGAAACTTGAATCTTTTCTAAGGAAAGCTTATTTATATTCAGGTCGTCTCAGGCCAGCAATTTCTTTGTCTGATGTTGCAGCTACATCAACATTTTTGTTGGAGAATTAGCGCAACAAGAATTGGATTCTGATTTATCTAGCATTGTTCGCTTACTGCAACATACTAATCAGTTCTGATGCCAGTTTTTTTTATATCATCAAGATTGATGTTAGATCTATGTCTTAGCTATTTTTAGCTAGAAGAGTTTTGTGGCTTTATTCTTGGAATGCTGATATGACTTTTTAAGTCTAGATTGCTATCTCTTTCTTTCCAAGGTTATAAGAGACCTAAAGGTAAATATAAAGCTCCTAATCGTTTTTGTCAATTAAGGAACAAAAACCTATTCCTTCCCTATGGAATCTGTTTCCAATTGGAAACCTTCATTAAATTCCAAGCCATTTAAGAAACCAAAAGCCAGCCCCTAAGTCTGCATGAAGGTGCGACTCTCATTCCAGCTCAGCTGGTAGAGGGCAGATTAAGGTTTTTTTTTTTTTCAAGGATGTTTGGATAAATTCTCTCCAAAATCTATGGTTTCAGAGTATTGTCTCTCAAGGGTATCGAATATGATTCTGAGTAAGTTCTCCTGTGAGAAGATTTTTTTCTCTCACATATCCCAGCAAATCCAGTTAAGCTCAGGCTTTCCTGAAGTGTGTTTCAGTCCTGGAGTTTCAGGAGTAGTCATGCCAGTTCATTTTCAGGAACAGGGTCTGGCGTTTTATTCAAATCTATTTATTTGTCCCAAAGAAGGAAATTTCATTCAGACCAATTTTTGGATCTAAAAATTTTGAATTGTTATGTAAGAGTACCATCTTTCAAATGGTGACTTTCAGGACTATTCTGCCTTTTGTTCAGCACGAACATTTTATGTCATCAATGGACTTGCAGGATGTATACCTTCATATTCCGATTCATTCAGATCATTTTCAGTTCCTGAGATTCTCTTTTCTCGACAAGCATTACCAATTCATTGCTCTTCCATTTGGATTAGCAACCGCTCATATAATCTTTTTAAAGGTTCTAGGTGCCCTGCTTTTTGGAAACCCAGAGAGCAGGGTATTGCAGTGTTTCCTTATTTGGATGATATCTTGGTACTAGCTCAGTCTTTACGTTCTTCAGAATCTCACACGAATCAACTAGTGTTGTTTCTTTGGAAACATGGTTGGAGGATCAATTTTCCAAAAGTTTCTTGATTCCTCAGACAAGGGTCACCTTTTTTAGGTTTCCAGATAGATTCGGTGTCCGTAACTCTGTCTCTAACAGACAAGAGACGTTTGAAATTGGTTGCAGCCTGTTGGCACCTTCAGTCTCAGTCATTCCTTTCAGTGGTTATGTGCATGGAAATTTTAGGTCTCATGACTGCAGCATCGGACGCGATTCCCTTTGCTCGTTTTCACATGAGACCTCCCCACCTTTGCTGAATCCATGGTGCAGGGATTATACAAAGATATCACAATTAATATTCTTAAATCCCAATGTTTGACTCTCTGACGTGGTGGTTAAATCACCAGCGTTTGGTTCAAGGGGCTTCTTTTGTTCGGCTAACCTGGACTATGTTCACTTCAGATGCAAGTCTTTCAGATTGGGGAGCTGTTTGGGGATCTCTGATAGCACAAGGGGTTTGGAAATCTCTAGAGGCGAGATTACCAATTTTTTAGAACTCCGTGCAATTCTCAGAGCTCTTCAGTTTTGGCCTCTGTTGAAGAGAGAACGGTTCATTTGTTTTCAGACAGACAATATCACAAACAGTGGTATTTGTCAATCACCAGCGTAGGACTTACAGTTCACAAGCTATGAAGAAGTATCTCGGATACTTGCTTGGGCGGAATCCAGCTCCTGTCTAATTTCTGCGGTGCATTTCCCAGGTATAGACATTGGGAGGCGGATTATTTCAACAGTCAGACTTTACATCCAGGGGGGTGGTCCCTCCATCCAGATGTGTTTTCTCATCTAAACATGAGACTTCCCAGATGCCTGTCCAGGTCCAGGAATTTTCAGGTGGAAGCAGTGGGTGCACTGACACTTCTTTGGTGTTTTCATCCTGCTTATATTTTCCCGCCTCTAGTTCTTCCAAGAGTGATCTTCAAAATCATCATGGAACAATCGTTTTGTGTTGCTGGTGACTCCAGCATGGCCTCACAGGTTTTGGTATACAGGTCTTGTTCGGATGTCCATTTGCCAACTTTGGCCACTTCCGTTAAGGCCAGACCTACTGTTTCAAGGTTTGTTTTTCCATCAGGTTCTCAAATCATTACATTTGAAGGTATGGAAATTAATCGCTTAGTATTAAGTCATAGAGGTTTCTCTGACTCGGTGATTAATACTATGTTGTTTTTTTTTTGTTTTTTTTTTCTTTATTAATAATTCTTTTTATTGAGGGTGAAGCCAAAAACAAAAATACATTACATTCCAAAAAGAAAATCCACATATATCTGTCTCTTTTACAATCAGTATGAAATCACATATTAAATACTATGTAAAAAGACATTTCCAATTTGCGAGCCCTTTACACCTCTTTCCACATGTAACAAATTAAATTTGCACGAATATCTTAGCTTCTCCCTCCGTAACCATTTTCTTTTTTCCTACTCAAACCTCCTTTAGATAGACTACTATTTACACACACATACACATCGAATGAATTAGGCTATTCCTTAACCAGCTTATTAAGTTTTCCTGTTCTGTATTTGACTTAATTAATACTAATAATTATTTGACTTAATTAATACTATGTTACACGCTCGTAAATCTGTCTCTAGAAAGATTTATTATCGAGTTTGGAAGACTTACATTTCTTGGTGTTCTACTTATGAATTTTATTGGCATTCTTTTAGAATTGTAAGAATTTTACAGTTTCTTCAGGATGGTTTGGATAAGGGTTTGTCTGCAAGTGCCTTGAAGGGACAAATCTTTGTTCTTTCTGTTTATTTCACAGAAATATTGCTAAATTCCTGATATTCACTGTTTTGTACAGGCTTTAGTTCATATTAAGCCTGTCATTAAATCAATCTCTCCTCCTTGGAGTCTTAATTTGGTTTTTGAGGCCTTTACAGGTTCCTCCATTGTGAAACTATGCATTCTTTGGACATTTAACTACTTTCTTGTAAAGTGTTGTTCCTTTTGGCCATCTCTTCTGCTAGAAGAATTTCTGAGCTATCTGCTCTTTCTTGTGAATCTCCTTTTCTGATTTTTCATCAGGATAAGGCGGTTTTGTGGACTTCATTTACATTTTTTCCTGAAGTTGTGCATTCTAACAACATTAGTAGAGAAATTGTTGTCCCTTTCTTGTGTCCTAATCCTAAGAATTCTTTGGAAAGGTCCTTACATTCTTTTGATGGGGTGAGAGCTTTGAAATATTATTTTGAAGTTACTAAAGATTTCAGGAAGACTTCTAGTCTATTTGTTATATTTTCTGGCCCTAGGAAGGTCAGAAGGCTTCTGCTATTTCCTTGGATTCTTGGTTAAAGATTTTGATTCTTCAAGCTTATTGGAGTCGGGTCAGGCCCCGCCTCAGAGAATTACAGCTCATTCTACTAGATCAGTCTCCACTTTGTGAGCTTTTAAGAATGAAGTTTCAGTTGATCAAATTTGCAAACGGCAACTTGGTCTTCTTTAAATTAATTTACTAAATTCTACTGTTTTGTTGTATTTGCTTCTTCAGAAGCAGTTTTTGGTAGAAAAGTTTTTCAGGCAGCTGTTTCAGTTTGATTCATCTGCTGATGTTTTAAGTTTTTCTTGTCATTTGAAGAATAAACTTATATTTTGGGTTGTGGATTATTTTTTCAGCGGAAAATGGCTGTTGTTTATTTTTATCCCTCCCTCTCTAGTGACTCTTGCGTAGAGTTCCATATCTTGGGTATTGATATCCCATAAGTCACTAGCTCATGGACTCTTGCAAATTACATGAAAGAAAACCTAATTTATGTAAGAATTTACAAGATAAATTCATTTCTTTCATATTGGCAAGAGTCCATGAGGCCCACCCTTTTTATGGTGGTTATGATTTTTTTGTATAAAGCACAATTATTTCCAAATTCCTTTGTTGATGCTTTTTACTCCTTTCTTTATCACCCCACTACTTGGCTATTCGTTAAACTGAATTGTGGGTGTGGTGTGGTGAGGGGTGTATTTATAGGCATTTTGAGGTTTGGGAAACTTTGCCCCTCCTGGTAGGATTGTATATCCCATACGTCACTAGCTCATGGACTCTTGCCAATATGAAAGAAATGAATTTATCTAGTAAATTCTTACATAAATTATGTTTTACAGCTCTAGAAAAAATGTTATCCACTGATCTCAGGCTCATGTGGGATATTGTGACATTTGAACACTAGAGTCCAATAGAATCCCCAGAGGACTGCAATTGCACAAGTTCCCAACCTATCAATTCGAGGACCAAGATTTGGTGGAAGAATAGAATGTTCCAAAACACTTATTAAAATTTTGATAAAGGAGACGGGATAAGCTGAGAAATTAAATCCACATAGACAAGATGTCACTAAAAATGCTAAAAAGCAATGATTCATATACCACCTTAAATGGACAAATGAAAGAACACATAAAGAAACTGAACACTGAACTGACTGAGTTCAAGAGAAATACATTTTACAGGGATAGAAAGTATGAAAAGTAACAATCTACTTTTGTCCCCAATATGCCAACAGAATATTCAGACATCACACTGGTCCTGGTAAAGATACCAAGCATATCCCTAAATCTATTTTTATGTACCAAAAAGCCAACAAAGAGAAAAAAAAAGTGTCCTCTTCTACGGATATTGATTCCTCACGTCCTGAACCCACCTCACAGGGGTCATCTGACATTGACAGTGGCTCAGCAGCCATGTCTTCAGCAGAAGACTCTGGAGATGAACCAACAGCTAATACTACATCCACTACACCTCAATCATGTGTCCCTTTAGGCGTAGGACGAGGAGGTCCCAAAGGGGAAAAAAGAAACAGTAAGACCAAGAAATAGTGGACAAATGTCTGAGTATTGTGAATCTTTCTGATTATAACTTGACCAATGAAGAAATTTCACTTCTATCTAGAGGACTAGGCTTCGCTCCAACCAACAATTTCTCAGTGTTTGAAACCATTATAAATTTGAACAAGTTTGTTAGCAAGCTCATACTTTAAAAGTTTTTTGATACAGACCAGCTATCCATGGAACAAAAGGATGTTAATGAAGACATATATTCCACAGAGACTGACCAAAGGACTGATCAAGGAAACCTGAAAGAGTTCAAGGACTATTGTGCTCTGGAGGTTATGAGAGAACTCTCTGGCAGTGGGGACCCAAACAATGGTCTCGGAACGCAGTCTGACATTCCTCCCATAATAAAAAATAGGGATTTCTTTCCTAAGATATGGTGAGTCCACGGAATCATTAATTACTAGTGGGAATATTACTCCTGGCCAGCAGGATTAGGCAAAGAGCACTACAGCAAAGCTGCTATATGAGTCACTTCCCTTACCCATAATCCCCAGTCATTTTCTTTGCCTGCGGTGCAAGGAGGAGGTGACGTTTTGGTGTCTGATCTACAATCAAGATTTTTTTTATTTTAAAGCTCTGATCTTTCTAAAGGGTCTAGCCTTAGCCCATGTCAGTCTCTTCAGTAGGGCAGTGGTGTCTTTTAAGCAATTGGGAACTTGTAAGGGAACAATCCTCACTGTGTTTTCCTAAAACATTTTGCTGCCCTATTTAGATAGCCTGAGTAAGTTTACTCAGTCTTTCCGTATTTCTACAGGTCCATGTGAGGGATGCATCCTCTCAAACCAGGTGAGCTGTCCTACGGCCGGACAGATAAATATTAATGTAAGTGCCAGTTTTATTTTTCTATGTAGCAGGGAAAAATGTGGCACTTATTCAGCTGAAACGCTGCAGGGGGACGTTTTTTATTATTCCTGTCAGGGTGCAGGTTTTTATGGCAGTTTTTACAGGAACTGTTAGTGTGAGGAGTTATTTTATTGATGGCTCAGTGAGGATTCGTTTTTAGTAACTGATTATGTACTTTTTGGGGGGGTTATTGTTTGTTTTTAAGCCTTTTTTCAAGAAAAAGTTTTTTTGTCAGCTGTAGGACTGCCCCTTTCAGGGAGGTTCATTCTGTGATGTCAGAGTTTTTTGGTACTTTTCTTCAATTCCTGTAAGGGTGAGGTGCACATATTTTAGATGACTGCTGTTTAGAAGGCTTCTTGCTGTTTTTGCTTCTCTGGAAATCCGGATTGTAAACGGGATAGTTTTTTTTCCTCAGTTTGCTGCGGGTTGCAGGACATATAGGGCACCCCAGTAATTCTGCTGAGGTGTAGAGTGTTGCCTGGGGTATGTTTTCTTGATTTGGTTAATTTAAAGGGAACATTTATATAAGAACGTTTTTTCGGTTCTGTATTATATCCTTTGTTAAAAGGAAAAAAAAAAGGTTCAAATATTACAAAACATATAAGGCTATCTTAGCGCCACATCTATTAGAGTTATATAGGTATATAGATAAGGAAGGACATCTCCCCCTGGAATACTTAGAAGCCCAGATTTCAATTATTCCCAAACCAGGTAAATCCCCCACGCATCCGGGTAATTACAGGCCCATCTCTTTATTGAACACTGATTTAAAAAACTTTACAAAAATACTGGCTAATAGGTTGAATCGAATACTCCCACAGATTATCCACTCTGATCACGCTGGCTTTGTGTCTGGTCGAGAGGCCAGGGATAACACCATCAGATCACTTCAATTAATAGTGTCAAGTTATATGTGAGATAATTAAATATATATTTTAATCATATATTTCAAGATTAATAAATCTGTATCTTTGATCAGATATTTTTACTGATCAGTAGAAAATAACTCATTGCATTCAGAAGAACTAACTTCAAACAGGTTTAGTTCTCCCCCACTTCTTCAATTGCACAGGAGACATTCTTGGCTAAAATGAGAACAAAGGATTGTCTCTGGGAGATCTCACACACTCAATATGTTAAATTATGCAATTGTATAATTTAGCAAGGAACTGAAATATAACACAGTTTATTTAACCATCTGTATGATTGCCTGGGAACCAATGTTAAATGACAGCATGCTGATACTTAGAGCAGGATACATGCCCATATATGGGTTTCCTCCAACGGAAATGACGATCCGTCTGAAGAAGATGTGAAAGATGCAAACATTCTTCAAAAGGAACTGATAATTAGCACATTTGTTCGAGTGGCTCATGCTGTGTGGCTGATAACACCAGAATACACGTGACACAGACATGGTGTCTAGGGAACGATAGCATACAGTGAAGGCCTTGGGAAACACAGACAAATGCTAAGGTGTGACTTGGAGATTTATTAAACAGACAGCAAATGATCAATTTATTTTTTTTCTGTTTCAATGCATGCCTCAGAATGTATCAAATATAGAAATTGGAAATTGTCTAATTCTCTATTATTACATGGATATTTGCTAAGCTTGGGAGGTAACTGTTTTAGTCAGTCAAAAATGTTTAATAACTTCTGTAATGTTTATATTTTTCAGGCATATAATCTCAGATCTGCATGACGAAAGTTGATACATCCTGGGCTTATTAGAAACATAAAATATGGCATATTCTTGTTGGAATACAGTACAATACTGAATTAAAAATAAGCTGTTATTTCTATAGAAATGCCAGAATACTGATAAAATTATAATGCATTTTAAGCTAATAATTAGCAGTATTAAATTACCTTAATATAATAAAATGTTAATAATATAACATATTTGGTATCAGAATAATCAGAAAAAAATAACCTAATATTAACCATCTGTAATTGGGGTTATATATGATTAATACAGAGAGTTTGATCTGATTAAATAACCATTTTATGAAAATAATCAACTTGCTTAAAAATGTTTAGAAATGTGAAGGTGAATTTGTTTTGTTTGTAAAATGCTGCCACCCGGTGTTGCCATGAGAGAACTACAGCCAGAAAGCCTTTTGGCTGTTAAATATAAGATATTCCAAATCCAAGATCTGAATGAATAAAATATTCTAATTAAATACTTTGTTCTTTACATAGTTGAATGTGCTGACAACAAAATCAGACAAAAATTAAAAAATGGAAACCAATGACTGATAAATAATCAAAAAGGGGAGGGGTGAGATCAGATGATTTAAACCCCAGCATAGAGACTAAAAAGGTTGTGTTGACTGATCCAGGAAGGAATAACTGCTGCAGTTATTATTATAGCACACACCTACTACTGGACTCCATATGCCTTATCCCCAATTTTGAAATTCTGAGGTGAAATTGGATCTGTTGCGAAAATTGGAAACTGGATTGCTGTTATTTGGTGATGTATATAAAAGTTTTATTATAAGATAAGTCATATGCATAACCTTTACAGTTAATAGATTTAAAGAGCAGATTATACTTTTAAACTGTATGCCATTGTTTCAAAATAGCTCTTAGCCTGCCTATTTGTATGCAAGCATTTAAAATAAGCATTTATTATTACTGTACTGTGGCAGAGTAGGATAAATTGCAGTTAAATAGCAGAACATATATATTATCCTATTGTTTTATAAACACTGTTTAGAATTGTATTGCTTGGATGTTAAAGGTTTTTAGTCTCATTGTGTTAAATAAATAAAGACTATTTATAAATAAGGTGGGTTTTTAATATAAGCGTGTATGAATTTTGCATAGCATATTTAAATAGTTTTCAAGCGCATATAATATTATTTCATTTCCTTTTATTGCAAATATATTTCAATATGTTCATGGATATTAACTAAATAAAAGAGTTCAGGTATTTATATTAATTGTATTTGTTGTCTTAGTAGAAGTATATTGATTGTGGGTTCAGTCTAAAGGAAGATTGTTAAATATATTCCCTGCCATAAACTGATATATTATTTGGATAGCACTACTAAGATTTTCATAAATATACTGACATAATAATTGGAGGCACTGTTCTGAGATTTAATAATATCCATCATATTTGATATTATATATTTGTAGTAAATAGAAATTATTATAAAAGAGAGAATTTTTTTTCATATTTCGATATTAATATTTTGAAGATAAAAATTTTGAAAAGTTGAAATATTAATTTTCATATTTTCAGATTGATATTAATATCTTTAAATATTATTAAAGATTAATTTTGAAAAATTAATAAAAATATTAATTTTTCATATTTCAAAATTAATCAAAAATATTAATTTTTCATATTTTCAAAGTTAATCAAAAATATTAATTTTTCATATTTCGAAATATTATTTTTTCATATTTCAAAATTAATATTTTTTTTTTTTTTAAATATAAAAATTTTTCTTCTCTCTTTTTATTGGCAAAAATTGTATTAGCGTTTTAGTTTAACTAAGTACTGAACCAATATAATAATGTCTGTAGCCAGAAGTGACTCATTTAATTCTATACATAGCAATGACATTGGTCCCATTACAATACCTATTACTAAAGGTCAGGTCCTTAAGAAAGATATCTTAAGTTACATTTAAGGGAAGTTTAATATTGCGGGTGAATTAAATGATTTTATGGATATGCTTGAAACCAGGGCTAAAAATATTATCGTTAATAATAATATGTGGAAAGAAGAGAATGAATTCTTCCAGGAATTATTAATGATTAATCAATGCAAAGCTCCCAAAAAGCGAGAAGAACTAATACTAAAATCTTGGCCCCTTTTAATATGCATGATTGACGAAATGTCGTTTTGTGTCACAGACAAACGATTGCAAATGCAGGAGCTAGAAAATAGTATTCGTTCCTCGCGCAAACGCGAAGAGGGTTTAAAAATAGCCAAAAATAAAATGGATGAATTTGCCCAAAACCTAACCGCCTTAGATAAGCATAATGCAGAATTAATCGCGCAGATACAAGATTTAAATAAACAGCTTGCGCAAAGCCAGAGAGAATTAAGCGATTTAAAAAGGTCATATCGCCATAATGAAAACCCTTATATTAACAGTGAGAATAATGCAGATAATGCTAACTCCTTTAGCGAACGCGTCAGGGACGAGGTACAAAAACATATGGAACAGTATAGACAAATGACCCCTAACGGGTCAGAAATAGATTTCCCAAATAGGCAGTCACCTCATGATGTAAATCCAGAGGACTGCTGTAGCGCAGCGGGGGAGGGAAACTCTAACAGAGAAACCGAAAATAAGTCTAATAAAGTCTATGATTCCCATAAAATAATCACCTTCGTCCAACGCGCAGTACCTATATTCTCCAATAAGGGAACAACATCTGTAATTGATCATTTACAGGCTTTTGAAAATGCGTTAGCTATAATGAATGTTACAAGTGAGAAATTGAAAATTGAATTTCTGCCTTGGGTATTTGACAGTAAACATCACAAATTCTTTGCTTCACTACAGGATATGAATATTCATTCCTGGAATGGGGTAAAACGACAATGCAGAAAAGAATTCGGGCAATATCGCACTAAAACTGCAGTGAAAATAGCGGTATATGGTTTAAAGTGTTGTGCGAATCAGAGTCCAATCGAATTCCTTTCTGTATTGAAAAATGCGTACAGTATGGCTGAAGATAATCCCAAATTTGATGGCTCAGAATTTGTAAATTTATTTTTTGAAGCACTGCCTACACCCATCAAAATCAACTTAGCTAGAGATTTTGATGAGGACTGATCATTGGAATGGCTGATCAAAGAGAGTACGAAGTTATACTCTATTCAGCAGTCCAGTGAGCAGGGGGTTAAAAAGGAGTCAAAACCCAAAATTGTGGCAGAAACTAGGGTATCACCTAGCCCCCTCAATTTGGAGTCTAAAAAGAGAACTTATGCAGAGGTGGCCAGTCAAAACAGGCCATCTCCACAGAGGTTTAATTCTGCCCCTCCCCCTACACAGGTTGAGGCGCAGGGAGACTATAACCAAAGTGGGGGACATAATCAGGTGAATAATTACTCACAAAGAGAATACTCACCAAATAATTGGTATCCGCGCAAGGGTAGATACAATAGACGGCGAAGATATTCTCAGGGTAACCAGACTCCCCAGGTATATAATGCTCCCCAAAGTACTAATGCTGAACAAGCTGAACCCCAGGGGCAACCACGCCAGAATAGAAATAGCGGCCCTGATTCTGAGGGAACCCAATGGTCCAGGAATCATTATTATGGGACACCAGGAGATAGGTCCAGGGGTAGAGGTAACTTGTACAATCAGGTAGATATGCTGTTTACCCAGTTAAATCGGTTGAGCGAACAAATCGCTAATATGAGTCAAAAATCTACGGCTCAGCAACCGAACAATACTTTTTTAGGGGTACAGCCAGTGGTCAGCAGTGGACCACAGGCACAGTCATAAATACTGCAGTATCACCTGAAGGGGAGGAGAGAGATATACAAAATGTAATAATAAATATCAATGATACTAATCATGTTATCTCCACACAGACCGGAAACGGACAATTTAACTGTGGTGACAAGCAACCTTATTCGGGAAAAGTTAACAAATCTCTTCCTTTGCAGCACACTCTTAACCTTATCTCCACAGATGCAGTACACAAGAATCCAGCCGAACCTGTCATAGAGGAAACAGGTAGGTATGAAGTTTCTTCTGCATCGGAAAACACGGCGAACTCAGGTAACGTGTGGCGAAGCCCACAAATGTATGATAACGCCAACTTTATGTGTGAAATGGTAGAAACTGCAGGAAGATATTATGTATTAGTTGAGCTGCAAGATTAAGTTTCCAACACTATAAGGGGATTAATTGACACTGGGTCACAGGCAACTATCTTATCCCACAGGTACTACACACAGCTAAATGAGCTAACACCCCACAAACCTAAAATAAAAGAATTTGACGGTTCTCTAATAGGTGTTGGGGGTGACTCCCTAAAAGTTTACGGTACTGCCTGGTTAAAATTTAAATTGGGGAACAGGGTCATAAGACACCCTGTCATTATAGTGGATCTGCCAACTCATCGTTTAATTATTGGTAGTGATCTCCTGAAGCGATTAAGCACCATAATTGATTGCATAAATAATGTAATTTGGTCACAAGTTAAACGGCCTATCAATTATGAAAAATCTGGTATATCTCGCACCCGACATAGCTGTCACGTGGTGGAAGAGAAACCAGATGCTGTGGAGGTTCATTTCAGGAATAACTCTGTACCTGAAATCACTATTCTACAAATAGATGATCAGACTCCTTTTAGTGGCTCTGATGGTAATACTTTTAAAATATCGCCTGGAAAGATAGCGAATATCTCCCTAGATGGTGATGTATTAACCATATCACTCCACAAGGGGGATCATAAAATCCCTAAGGGGGGAGGCCACACTCAATACCTCACAGGGATTGAGAGAGTTAAAGAGGATCTATTTATCCCTATACAAGTACATGACCTTGGTAAAACCAAGTATGCTAAAATAAACTTAAAGCAGGAATCTAGCTATATAAGCGAAGGTTTATTAGCACAAATAGCTGAACCTAAAGTGATTAAATATCTTTCTCCCCAAGACCACTGTGTCAACGGCCTGGATGACAGGTCTGAAAGCTATGACATCACAGCTAAGTGCTTATTATCTCCATTGGTAATAAATCAGTGAAGCACCTGTTTTTAGTTTTAAATACTCCCCATAATCAAATATACATTGGCAATGATATCTTACATAGATATGCCATACAAATAGATTTGATTAATTCTTGCCTTTGGAGCAGGTTAAAGGGGGACCCTGAAGTATTTCAGGATGAAAATGCAGCCCTGAAATCAAACCAGCAATTGCCATATGCTGTGAATATACAGTTATCTAGCGATGTCATAATTCCTGCTGGGGCTGATAAATTTCTTTTACCCTTACAGGTAAAGAGGGGTCAGAAATTAAAAACTTCTGAAACACTGATTTGCCTCTCCCATAGAATACAAAATCTGGGTGTCATAGTAACCTACACTCCTATGGTGAATATTGGAACTGTTCCAATACATATTGTTGTGCATAACATGACCCCACAGGATATAACATTATCCAAGGGAACTACCATAGGATATGCACTGGAATCAAGTTATTACACTTTTGGATTCCAGAATAATGTAATTGGGCTAATACCTGAAGGATACTTAACTGAAGAGCAATTAATAGAACAATCCTTTGCATCTATGCCAGAGGGTCTATTTAATATTCAGTCAATTTATCCCTTCAGCTCAGAGGAAGGCATCTGTAAAATTGAAGAAGCCTCTCTAGTGTCTGATCAGCCAATCAAACAGCAAGATTACCCCAATACCCAGAGTCATGGGAGCAATGTAAATTATAATCAAGGGGATCTCACCTCTAGATTGGAAGAAACCTATGAAATAGGACAGCCTGAAATCTTTCCAGGATTTCAGCAAATAGTTGAAGAGCAAATATCCTTAGCTAATGGCTGTTCCAGCGATGATGAACGCCAACAGCTGCAAGAACTCCTGATGGAATACAAGGATATTTTTGCTAAGGATTCGTATGACTGTGGTACTACAGATTTGCACATTGCAAGAATACAAACAGATCCCGATGCACCACCTGTATTTGTCAAAGAATACAGACTTCCCTTAGCCTCATATGATTCTCTTGCAGAAATCATAAGGAACTTGGAAGAAAGGGGTATCATACGACAGGTGCACAGCTCTTATAATAATCCTATTCTAGGTGTCGTTAAGCCCAATGGACAATGGCGTTTGTGTGCTGACTTAAGACAGCTAAACAAACGAGTATACATGTCTGGCTGGCCTGTACCATACATTGACCAGTGCCTAGCACAAATGCAGGGATCCAAAATATTCACTGCCATTGATTGTGCACAGGGATATTGGACCATAAAGGTACATGAAGAGGACCAATATAAGCTAGCATTCTCCTTCCAAAAGGTCCAATATGCATTTCAAAGACTTCCTTTTGGATACATAAATTCTGGACATGAATTTGCTGTATTCATGCATAAGACTATGCCTGATGCACTGGAAAGGGGGACCTTATCTTATGTTGATGATGTTTTAATCAAAAGCACAGACTTTGAAAAACACATTGCAGAGCTTAAACACGTCCTCAGCCAACTTAAAAGGGCAGGTGTCAAATTATCCCTGCAAAAAGCTCAATGGTGCCGCACTCGTGTAAACTTCTTGGGACATGAAGTTACCTCTGAAGGATTAAATCCCCAAAAGAAAAAGGTGGAAGCTATAGTAAATTCTAAAAACCCAACTAACTTAAAGGAATTGAGATCATTCCTGGGTATGACAAATTATTCTCGCAAATTCATTGATAATTATGCGGAATTAGCTAAACCACTACTACTTCTTCTAAAGAAGGATGTGAAATGGCACTGGAGTGAGTCTCAAGATACAGCCATCAGAGAGCTGAAGAGAAAACTCACTCAAGCACCTTGCTTAGCGTACCCTGAAGGTGGTAAACCTTTCTTCTTAGAGACAGGTTACACAGATATAAGCATGAGCGCTGTTTTATACCAAAAGCATGATAATTTGAACAAAGCCATTGCTTATGCGAGCAAAAATCTATCCCCAGTAGAAATAAAGTTTAACAATTGCGAAAAAGCCCTCTTATCTACTGTATGGGCTCTACAAAATTTCCGCAGCTATATACAGGGCGAGAAAATTATTGTAGAAACGGCCCACCAGCCTTTGCTATATTTGCAAAGTGAGAGAATAAGAGATGGGAATTTGTCTAATAGCCGCATAACAGTGTGGACTCTTTCCTTACAAGGCTGGCCCTTAGAAATTCGCTACAAGCAGAATAAAAAGAATCCAGTCGCACAAGGGCTTGCTGAGCTCCACGACTGTACTGCTAGAGATCCTGGGGAAGCATTATCAGAAGATGATTTTCTGGAGGAACAATTGCTTTCCCCATATAAAATATACAATGAGGACCATTGTCAAACACTACCTTGGGTGTATGTTGATGGTTGTTCTTACCATGCCACTATTGATAATGAGCGCAGATTAGTCGCTGGCATTGGTATAACTGGGGCAAATGGATTCCCAAATATATCTATAGGTTTCAACATTGGACCAAGATCCAGTCAGGTTTCAGAACTAACTGCTGTTTGCAAAACCATTGAAATGGCTATTGAACATGGTATTCATGAATTTGTGATCATAACTGACTCAAATTATGTGCGTGACAGTTTTGTTGAATACCTGCCAACTTGGAAGAGAAATGGCATGCAGAAAAGCAATAACAAACCAGTCAAGCATGGCAAGTTGTTCTGCGAGATTGACAATCTGGTGGTATCCAATGATTTAACCATACACTGGAAAAAGACCAAGGGTCATTCCAGATTTCTAGGTCCTGATAAGGAAGGCAATGATCTTGCGGATTCATTAGCCAAACAAGGAGCCATAACTGGAGAACTCCTTAATATTGACCACTTAATGGGTGCAATTCAGGTAGAAGCCATTACCAGAAACCAGGCAAAACAACAGAGTGAGCCTAACTTGGTACAATGGAGTCAGGATTCTCCTAGTGAGGACCTGATCACTAGTCAAAAAGAAGACTCCATTGTAGGCATCTTCTATAAACACATAGAAGATCCTGAAAGCAACCCCATCTCAAAAGATGATTGTATTGGCAAAGAAGATCTGAGAATCTTAATAAAATCTAAATCACAATTCAAGTTACAGGATGGTTTGTTAATTAGAACCTCCAAAACTGGCATCCAGCAGTGGGTAGTACCCACCAAGTTCAGGGGTCTAATGCTTCAACATGCCCATGATGCTCCCACATCTGGTCATCGTGGTGCCAAACTCACGTATGAAATACTGCGTGATTACGCTTTTTGGCCACACATGTTGAAAGATGTTCAAACCTACTGTCAAGGGTGTTTGATTTTATTGGTCCGGTAACAAGGTCATCAAGAGGTAACAAGTACATGTTAACAGTGACATGCCTGTTCACTAAATGGGTAGAGTGCATTAGTGCACCTAACAATAGTGCTGAAACATGTGCAGCATTGCTCATCAACCATGTATTTTCCAGATTTGGTTTGCCCCAAAGAATCGAATCAGATCGGGGGACCCACTTCACTAGCAAAGTGATGACCAAAATGACCAAAATGTGGAAAATACTAGGGGTTAAAAGAAAGCTCCATATTGCTTATAGAGCTGCCTCAAGTGGTGGTGTAGAGCGTTACAACCAGTCCATTGTTAAAATCCTCAAAACGTTTGTAAGTGAAACGGGTAAAGACTGGGATGTAAAACTACCTCTAGTCTTAATGGCATTAAGAGCAACTCCAAGTAGTGCTACCAAGATGTCACCTTTTGAACTGATGACTGGTAGAAGAATGATTCTACCTCAGCATCTGCTATACCGTACATCAGACCAAAACTTGATAAACGCTGCCAATACACATCAATATGTGGAGAACTTAAGAAAACACCTGCAATATGCCTTTGCATTTGCTCAAAGGAATTTAGAAAGAGCCGCAACTGCCACTAAAACCTATTATGATCTCAAAACATCCAAAAAGGAATATGAAAAATAGAAGTCTGTTGGGTGACTGAATTGACCCCTTCATGCCTCTATAGCACCACAAGAGGTGCTTCACACTTTGTGAGTATTATTCTTCTCTTTGCTTGTATTGACACCTTTGCACCAGCAATACTAGGCCATATTGGCACCTGTGTCTCCCTCTCGCCTATATAGACATCAGTTCCTGTGCAGGAGGTTGGTCTTCTGGGTGACCTAATAGATCCCAGACCGTATATCTAGCACTAATTGAGGTGCTCTACTAAACGTGAGTTTACTCATCACCTTAAGATTTATCCATCTCTGAACAAACAATATTGGGCCATGTGGCGCTTCTGTTTTTTCTTTTCATAGATTGCCGCTCCTGGATCCTGGCCTGGATCACCACAGATAGCTGCCTCCCATCCCAATAGAGACTTTCACTTTATTACCATTGTGTTTGTATGATTGCATATTATTTGTTTCACTTTGTATTACATTGTCACTAATTTTTACTGCATAATATTGCACATTGTATTATTTACCACTCTTTATTCACATTGATATTGGTATACACAGCATATTATATTGATTTCTCACTAGTATTTTTCAGATTTGTTAGTACTAATCTCTAACACAGGTACTTAATATATAGATCTATAAGTATAGATTTATTTGGTCACATTCCCTCTCTTACACTTAGGGCGCCCCCTCTCTATCTTTTTTTTTTTAAAACCTATTATGATCTCAAAACATCCAAAAAGGAATATGAAATAAATGATAAAGTTTATCTTTATAACTTTGGAAGAGATCAGGTTAGGGAGAAGAAATTTCTTCCCTCATGGAAAGGTCCTTTTGTCATTACTGACAAAATATCTCCAGTGGCCTATAAAATACGGATCCCCAAAAATGAAAGTTTCATAGATAAATGGGTCCATATCAATCAATTGCGAGCGTGTCATCCAAGATCCCAACTACAAGTTATAGAGGGAGAATGAAGTGTCATATCCCCAAATGAACTGAGATATATGGTTGATCCTCATCAAATACCACTGACTTTAACCCAATTTAAATACATGTGTCCTACATCTATTTGAAGTTGGAAGGGGGATTTATGTCAAGGTATATGTGAGATTAATAAATATATATTTTAATCATATATTTCAAGATTAATAAATCTGTATCTTTGATCAGATATTTTCACTGATCAGTAGAAAATAACTCATTGCATTCAGAAGAACTAACTTCAAACAGGTTTAGTTCTCCCCCACTTCTTCAATTGCACAGGAGACATTCTTGGCTAAAATGAGAACAAAGGATTGTCCCTGGGAGATCTCACACACGCAATATGTTAAATTATGCAATTGTATAATTTAGCAAGGAACTGAAATATAACACAGTTTATTTAACCATCTGTATGATTGCCTGGGAACCAATGTTAAATGACAGCATACTGATACTTAGAGCAGGATACATGCCCATATATGGGTTTCCTCCAAGGGAAATGCCGATCCGTCTGAAGAAGATGTGAAAGATGCAAACATTCTTCAAAAGGAACTGATAATTAGCACATTTGTTCGAGTGGCTCATGCTGTGTGGCTGATAACACCAGAATACACGTGACGCAGACATGGTGTCTAGGGAAGGATAGCATACAGTGAAGGCCTTGGGAAACACAGACAAATGCTAAGGTGTGACTTGGGGATTTATTAAACAGACAGCAAATGATCAATTTATTTATTTTTTCTGTTTGAATGCATGCCTCAGAATGTATCAAATATAGAAATTGGAAATTGTCTAATTCTCTATTATTACATGGATATTTGCTAAGCTTGGGAGGTAACTATTTTAGTCAGTCAAAAATGTTTAATAACTTCTGTAATGTTTATATTTTTCAGGCATATAATCTCAGATCTGCATGAAGAAAGTTGATACATCCTGGGCTTATTAGAAACATAAAATATGGCATATTCTTGTTGGAATACAGTACAATACTGAATTAAAAATATGCTGTTATTTGTATAGAAATGCCAGAATACTGATAAAATTATAATGCATTTTAAGCTAATAATTAGCAGTATTAAATTACCTTAATATAATAAAATGTTAATAATATAACATATTTGGTATCAGAATAATCAGAAAAAATAACCCATCTGTAATTGGGGTTATATATGATTAATACAGAGAGTGTGATCTGATTAAATAACCATTTTATGAAAATAATCAACTTGCTTAAAAATGTTTAGAAATGTGAAGGTGAATTTGTTTTTGTTTGTAAAATGCTGCCACCCGATGTTGCCATGAGAGAACTACAGCCAGAAAGCCTTTTGGCTGTTAAATATAAGATATTCCAAATCCAAGACAAGGCCGTGGGCGTTTCCAATATTCACCAATGACTGATAAATAATCAAAAAGGGGAGGGGTGAGATCAGATGATTTAAACCCCAGCATAGAGACTAAAAAGAGGTTGTGTTGACTGATCCAGGAAGGACTAACTGCTGCAGTTATTATTATAGCACACACCTACTATTGGACTCCATATGCCTTATCCCCAATTTTGAAATTCTGAGGTGAAATTGGATCTGTTGCGAAAATTGGAAACTGGATTGCTGTTATTTGGTGATGTATATAAAAGTTTTATTGTAAGATAAGTCATATGCATAGCCTTTACAGTTAATAGATTTAAAGAGCAGATTATACTTTTAAACTGCCATTGTTTCAGATAGCTCTTAGCCTGCCTATTTGTATGCAAGCATTTAAAATAAGCATTTATTATTACTGTATGTGGCAGAGTAGGATAAATTGCAGTTAAATAGCAGAACATATATATTATCCTATTGTTTTATAAACACTGTTTAGAATTGTATTGCTTGGATGTTAAAGGTTTTTAGTCCCATTGTGTTAAATAAATAAAGACTATTTATAAATAAGGTGGGTTTTTAATATAAGCGTGTATGAATTTTGCATAGCATATTTAAATAGTTTTCAAGCACATATAATATTATTTCATTTCCTTTTATTGCAAATATATTTCAATATGTTCATGGATATTAACTAAATCAAAGAGTTCAGGTATTTATATTAATTGTATTTGTTGTCTTAGTAGAAGTATATTGATTGTGGGTTCAGTCTAAAGGAAGATTGTTAAATATATTCCCTGCCATAAACTGATATATTATTTGGATAGCACTACTAAGATTTTCATAAATATACTGACAATAGATCACGCTAAACATACAAACACGGATATGGTGGTTATTTCCACAGACGCTGAGAAAGCGTTTGATCGCCTAAACTGGGATTTTTTATTTGCTACACTTAGGGAGGTGGGTCTGGGGGAGGGTATGCTTAGTAGATTTCAGAGCCTTTATCATGCACCATCAGCAAGGGTTAGAGTAAATAATATGATTTCCGATCCCTTCTTTATCCACAAAGGCACAAGGCAGGGTTGTCCGCTTTCCCCTATCTTATTCATAATCAGCATGGAAGTCTTAGCACAGAAAATAAGAAATAATCTGCTGGTTTCCGGCATTAAAGTAGGCCCTTTAGATTGTAAACTCTCGCTATACGCAGACGATGTCCTGTTCACGTTATCATCACCCCAGACATCTGTCCCTGAGGTCCTGAAAGTTCTCAAACAATTTGGTGACTTTTCCAATTTCAGGGTTAATGAACAAAAGTCAGAAATCTTAAATATCTCCCTCCCACCTCAAGAATTTCAGACCCTGTTACAGTCCTGCACTCTTAAACACCAACCACATGCGATCAAATATTTGGGGATGTATCTTGCTCCAAACACGAAAGCCCTCCTAGAGCTTAACTTCACTAATCTAATTAATACTATATCGACAGATTTAAAGACTTGGAAGGATTGTCCCTTTTCATGGTAGGGTAGACTCCAATTTTTTAAAATGAATGTACTCCCTAGATTGCTGTACGCGATTCAAGCTGTCCCTATCACCCTACCACAGGGCCTCCTTACTCAGATACAACACGTTTTAGATTCCTTCATTTGGGGTAGCATAAAACCCAGAGTTAAGAAGGCAACTATGTACAGGTCAGCCAGAGAGGGAGGGTTGGGTCTGCCTAAGATAGAAACCTCTTATCAGGCCACGGGCTTACAGAGAATCATAAAGTGGCACAGAAATAGGGACTCTAAGGCTTGGATTCCAATAGATTCACATATACTTCACTCCCCCTCTCCGGGAGCTTTATGTTGGATAGCAGGGCAGAATCGACCCCCATGGTTGAAGGCATACCCGCTTTTACACCATGTGTTTGAATTATGGGACACTTTGATAAAGAGATTCCCAGGAATATCAACACTCAGATCACCCATGTCCCCAATTTCCCCTAATGCTGAGCTATTAGGGGGGGTAATGTTTGACAGGAATAACCTCAATAATTGGAAGATGGGTTACACGGTTCCCCTATTTAATTTACTCAGTGAGGGCAAACTCAAAAACAGGTCAGACCTTACAGACATCCTAGGTGGAGTTTTTGTTAGGTGGCTAAAATATAACCAAGTTCATTTTCTCAATACCCACCCTCTCAAACAGTCACAAGAAATCTCACACCCTTCAAACAGACATGCGCTGTGACAAGTTCAGCACATCACACCTTATCGTGGGCTAAGAGACTCCTAGTTAATGCACATAGCTCGAATCTTCCTGATTATATAAAACACTGGCATAGGGAATTGAATAAGACTATTACAGAAGCAGAGTTGGTAAAAAAATTTAATAACACAAGAAAATCTTCATCCTCAGCTAGATTTTTTGAGACAAATTACAAACTCCTGACTAGGTGGTACTTGACACCTACCAGACTTAAATTCATTTTCCCTGCCTCGTCGGACCTTTGTTGGAGGGGTTGTGGGGAAAGGGGGATGATGACACACATATGGTGGGCATGTCCTAAATTGTCACCTTTTTGGGAGGGCATACAGAATATCCTACAAGTCATAATGGGGTGGGGGGATTCCTATCAGCTAGACCCGACAACGGCCCTACTGAACCTGTTACGTAAATGTAAATTAAGAACACAACTAATTCAGTTGGCATTGAATTCTGCTAGATCCTTAGTCGCTAGGCTCTGGAAATCTCAAATCTGCCCGACCCTAAAGGACTGGCACTCTCACATGACAGATACCTTGAGAATGGAAGAATACGGTTTCTTTAAATCGAATAGGTTAGGATTCTTCCATGATTTAAAATTCATCTGGGATAAAATCCAAAATGATCTGAGGATAGAAGGGGGGAGCTTTACACAAGTTACAGGAGTGACCTAGGAGGAATGACAGGCCTAGTGTTATCTTAGAGGGGTATGGCTGACGTGGTCCCACCCCTGCCTGATACTCTAATAATGACCTCTTTAGCTTACCACTTCTCTCAAAGGTTGATAGTTAAATACAAAGTCGAGGGATACCACTAGATGTGTAGAATATATACAAAGTGATCTTAAATTAAGAAATGTTGGCATAGTTTTGTTGTTGTTTGAGTTATGTTTTGTACATTGGTGTCATTGTCAATCACCATGCATTTATATGGAGTGGGGCTACTGTTTTCAAATAGACTTATCACGGACAGTCTAGCTCTACTATTTCATTTTACTATACAGGAGTTTGTTCTCCTTTCTTTTGGAGACTGATGGTTTCTCCCTCTTTTGTTTCTGTTTAAACTTTTGTATCAACAATGACATCCTTTTGTACCATGCTGCTAAATAATGATAATAAAAATGAATAAATAAAAAAAAAAAAAGGTTACATTTTTTATTTGCTTCTTTTTTTTGTATTATGGATCAGGTGGCTGTGCAGGATGTTACCTGTAGCTAATGTTTTGAAGCCCAGGTGGAACCCCCCAGTACCTTTTTGTTCTTCGTGTATTAAAAGAACTTATTGAAATATACTTTTTGACCCTGAGCCATTATTAGCTAAGGCGGATGCTGTTCAGGAGCCTCCTGTTTCAGATGTGCCGCAGCTTTCTCCTCAAGCATCCCAATTCTATTCATCTGCACATGCAGTGCCCTGCGTTTCCTCTCATGCTCTGTCTTGAGTTACTTTGCAAGATATTGCTGCCCAGGTATCTGAGGTGCTGTCTGCTTTTCCCATGCTGCAGGGAAAACGCAAAAGGAGATTTAAAGAAACAGCAAGTAAGGTTTCTGATCCTGAAGTGGCTAATCAAAGCATTTCCTCTCAGATGTCAGAGGATGAAGATTCTTCGGATGCATCTGAGGGTGAAATTTCGGATTTAGGCAGTATAATTACTTCTACTGATGCTGAAGTTGTGTCCTTCAGATTTAAACTAACACCTCCGCTTGTTACTTAAGGAGGTTTTGGCTACCTTGGATGACTCCGATACTACTATCGTTGTTAAAACTAAGAAGTCTAGTAAGCTGAAAAAATATTTTGATGTTCCCTCTGCGGTGAAGGTATTTCCTGTTCCAGACCGTGCGTCTGAGATTATTGCACAGGAATGGGAGATACTTGGTATTCCTTTTATTCCATCTCCTATTTTTATAAAAATGTTTTCTATAGCTGACTCTATTAAGGAGTCGTGGCAAATGGTTCCTAAGGTGGAAGGAGCTATTTCCACTTTGGCTAAGAGGTCCACTATTCCCATAGAGGATAGTTGTTCTTTTAAGGATCTAATGGATAAGAAATTGGATTCATTATTAAAGAAAATGTATGTTCACCAAGGTCTTCAATGGCAGCCTGCGGTGTGTATTGCTACTGTTACCAGCACTGCAGCTTACTGGTTTGATGCTTTGTCTGATTCTATTCAGACAGATACTCCTCTTGAGGAGATCCAGGACATGATTAAGGCTCTTAAGTTAGCCAATTCCTTTATTACGGATGCTTCCTTACAGGTCATTAAACTGGGAGCAAAATTGTCTGGTTTTGCGGTTCTAGCTCGCAGAGCCCTTTGGTTAAAATCCTGGTCTGCGGATGTTTTTTATAAGTATAAGTTATTAGCTATTCCCTACAAGGGTAAGACCTTGTTTGGGCCTGGTTTGACTGAAATTATTTCAGATATCACAGTAGGAAAGGGATCTTTTCTTCCTCAAGATAGATAGAATAAGCAGGAAGGACGTCAGAGTAATTTTCGTTCCTTTCGTAACTTTAGAGGTAAACCCTCTGCTTCCTCTTCCAAGCAGGAACTATCCAAATCTTCCTGGAAGTCTGGTCAGTCTTGGAACAAGGGGAAACAGTCTAAGAAGCCTGCTGCTGAGTCCAAGTCAGCATGAAGGGTCGGCCCCCGATCCAGGAACAGATCTAGTAGGGGGCAGGCTTTCTCAATTTGCTCAGGCTTAGAAATGAGATGTCCCAGACCTGTGGGCCGTGGAAATTGTATCTCAGGGGTACAAGATAGAATTCAAGACTTTTCTCACAGAGGCAGGTTTCTTCTCTCGAGATTATCTGTAGACCAGATAAAGGGAGAGGCGTCCTTAAATTGTATCAAGGATCTTTTTGCCCTGGGAGTTATAGTTCCAGTTCCTCCACAGGAACAAGGTCTGGGATTTTATTCAAATCTGTTTGTGGTTCCCAAGAAAGAGGGGACTTTCAGACCTATTTTAGACCTAAAATGTTTAAACAAGTTCCTCAGAGTTCCGTCCTTCAAGATGGAGACTATACGTTCCATTCTTCCTTTGGTTCAAGAGGGTCGGTTTATGACAACCATAGACTTAAAGGATGCATACCTTCATGTTCCCATTCACCAGGATCATCACAAGTTTCTAAGGTTTGCTTTCTTAGACAATCATTTCCAGTTTGTGGCTCTTCCTTTCGGCCTTGCCACAGCTCCCAGAATTTTCTCAAAGGTCCTGGGAGCTCTTTTGGCAGTGATCCAGTCTCGGGGCATTGCCGTTGCGCCATATCTGGACGACATTCTGGTTCAGGTGCCGTCTTTTCAACAAGCAAACTCTCATACAGAGATCTTGTTGTCTTTTCTTCACTCCCACAGTTGGAAGGTGAATCTGGGAAAGAGTTTTCTGATTCCAGCCACAAGAGTAGTGTTTTTAGGGACCATAATAGACTCCCTACTAATGAAGATATTTCTGACAGAGGTCAGAAAAACAAAGATCTTCGACTCTTGTCTTGTCCTTCAGTCCTCTCCTCGGCCGTCAGTGGCTCTATGTAGGGAGGTAATTGGTCTGATGGTAGCTTCCATGGACATCATTCAGTTTGCTCGGTTCTATCTTAGACCTCTGCAGTTATGCATGTTAAGGCAATGGAACGGGGACTATGCGGATCTGTCTCTGCAAATATTTCCAGATCAGGCGACAAGGGACTGTGGTGGTTGTCTCAGGAACACCTCTCCCAGGGAACTTGCTTTCACAGACCTTCCTGGGTGATCGTGACCACGGATGCTTGCCTTCTAGGTTGGGAAGCAATTTGGGGGTCATTGAAGACTCAGGGTCTTTGGACTCGGGAGGAGTCAGTTCTCCCTATAAACATTCTAGAACTGAGAGCAATTTTTAATGCTCTACCTGCTTGACCTCAGTTAGCCTTAGCCCGTTTTTTCAGGTTCCAGTCAGACAACATCGGTGGTGTACATCAACCACCAGGTGGGAACTCGGAGTTCCTTGGCCATGGCAGAGGTGGCCCAGATAATTTAGTCGACAGAGTCTCACAACTGTTGTCTGTCTGCGATCCACATCCCAGGAGTGGACAATTGGGAGGCAAATTTTCTGAGCCGACAGACCTTTCATCTGGGGGAGTGGGAACTCCATCTGGAAGTATTTTCCAGTTTAATCCTCAATTGGGGGCAGCCAGAACTGGATCTCATGGCTTATTGGCAGAATGCCAAGCTTCTGAGGTATGACTCGAGGTCAAGGGAATCACAGGCTTTCTTGATAGATGCTCTGGCGGTCCCTTGGAATTTCAGTCTAGCATACATATTTCCTCCGTTCGCTCTCCTGCCAAGAGTCATTGCTCGGATCAAGCAGGAGAGGGCGTTGGTGATTCTCATAGCGCCGGCGTGGCCTCGCAGGATCTGGTATGCAGATCTAGTGGAAATGTTATCTCTACCTCTGTGGAGACCTCCTCTGAGGAAGGATCTTCTACTTCAGGGTCCTCATCCAAATCTTGTTTCTCTGAAGCTGACTGCTTGGAGATTGAACGCTTGATTTTATCTAAGTGTGGGTTTTTAAGAGTCGGTCATTGAGACCATGATTCAGGCTCATAAGCCTGTGACAAGAAAGATTTACTATAAGATATGGCGTAAATATCTGTATTGGTGTGAATCCAGAGGCTACTCTTGGCGTAGAGTCAGGATTCCTAGGATTTTGTTTTTTCTCCAGGAGGGTCTGGAGAAGGGATTGTCATCTAGTACTCTGAAAGGTCAGATTTCTGCGTTGTCTATTTTGTTGCATAAGCGTTTGGCGGATGCGCCAGATGTGCAATCTTTTTGTCAGGCCTTGGTTAGGATTAGGCCTGTGTTTAAGTCCGTTACTCCTCTCCGTTACCTTGTTCTTAGAGTTTTAAAGCGGGCTTCGTTTGAACCTATGCATTGTTTAGATATCAAGATGTTATCTTGGAAGGTTTTGTTTCTTGTTGCTATGTTTTCTGCTCTGAGAATTTCGGAACTCTTGGCTCTGCAGTTTTATTTCCCTTATCTTATTTTTCATTCTGATAAGGTGGTTTTACGTACTAAATTAGGTTTCCTACCTAAGGTTGTTGCAAACAAGAATATTAATCAGGAGATTGTGGTTCCTTATTTGTGTCCTAATCCTTCTCCTAAGGAGCGTTTGTTGCACAACCTAGATGTTGTGCATGCATTGAAGTTCTATCTTCAGGCGACTAAGGACTTTCATCAGTCTTCTGCTTTGTTTGTTTTTCTGGGAAGCGCAAGGGTAAGAAAGCTACGGCTACTTCTCTTTCTCTTTGGCTAAGGAGTATTATTCGTTTGGCCTATGAGACTGCTGGACAGCAACCTCCTGAGAGAATCACTGCTCATTCCACAAGGGCTGTTTCTTCTTCCTGGGTATTTAAAAATGAAGCTTCTGTGGAACAGATTTGCAAGGCTGCAACTTGGTCCTCTTTGCATACTTTTTCCAAGTTTTATAAATTTGATACTTTTGCCTCAGCTGAGGCTTCTTTTGGGAGAAGGGTTCTTCAAGTGGTGGTGCCTTCTGTTTAGGTTTACCTGTCTTGTCCCTTCCTTATCATCTGTGTCCTCTAGCTTGGGTATTGATTCCCACTAGTAATTGATGATTCGGTGGACTCACCATATCTTAGGAAAGAAAACATAATTTATGCTTACCTGATAAATGTATTTATTTCCGGATATGGTGAGTCCACGGCCCACCCTTCATTTAAGACAGCTATTTTTTCTAAAACCACAGGCACCTCTACACTTTTGTGTTATCTTCTTTTTCCATTTTTCCTTCGGCCGAATGACTGGGGATTATGGGTAAGGGAATTGACATATATAGCAGCTTTGCTGTATTGCTCTTTGCTTCCTCCTGCTGGCCAGGAGTAATATTACCACTAGTTACTGATGATTCCGTAGACTCACATAAATTATGTTTTTTATCCCATACAAATCAGAGGGCCATATATCAATGCCTTTCAGTTTAGTGTTGAAAGGGATTTAATTAAACTAGCTTCAGATATTGATAAATACCCCTATTCTTACACTTAAGGAAACGTATCACATAGGGAATTAACTGCCTTAACTAAACTAAAAAGTAATGACAATCTTGTCATCAGAAATGCTGATAAGGGAGGTTCAAGTTTACTTTTAAATAAAACTAGTTATGTTGTAGAAGCTAATAGACAGCTATCAAACAATGTAATATATTGAACCCTTCCTATTGACCCCACTAATAAATTTAAAAAGGATCTTGCTACTTTGCTGGATAATGGAATAGCTTTGGGTATCTTACAAAAAAGAGAGGCAGAACTTTTAGTTCCCAAATCACCAGTAACCCCCATCTTCCATTGTGTACCCAAGGATTTAAGATCCCCCCTGGGTAGGCCCATCGTCTCGGTCATAGGCTCCCTTCAGCCCCTAGTTACTTGCTTATATAGCTACTTGAGAGACTCAAGCCATTTACTTGATAATCTAAAGAAAATTAAATTGGAAAGACACCTTTTATTAGGGGGGTTATTGACATAGAGTCTCTTTATTCCTGTATCCCTCACAACTTAGGGATAAGAGCAGTTAAGTGGTTTTTGTATAGGGATACTCTCTATCAGGAGGAAGAAAACATCTTCCTGTGTGAATGTTTGGAGTTCCTGCTAACCCACAATTAATTTTTGTTTGATCAAACTTTCTATCTTCAACTTTGTGGCACAGCCATGGGGGTGAAATTCGCCCCCTCCTATGCGTATTCATTTGTGGGTTGGTGGGAACTCCATCATATTTTTTTCTGACAGTAATTTGTATATTGATACTGTTTTTTATAATTGGTTCATCTATGATAAGATATTAATAATAGACACCAAAGATGATGGAAATTTCACCATCACAGAATTTCTAAATTATCTTAATGATAATGATGTCAAATTACGATTCACCGGTGAAACAAATCCCATCAAAATTAATTTTTTAGATCTCACACTTGAGAGTATTATGGATTCTGGTGACATTGTGTCCAGTACTTATCAGAAACCCTCAGCAGGCAACACCATCCTGCATGCTCAATCTGCACATCCACCTCGTTTACTGAACTCTTTACCTAAGAGTCAATTCCTCAGACTAAGAATGAACACTAATTGTGACCAAATTTATACTTAGCAATCTGAGGAACTAAAAAGCAGGCTCCTTAATAGGGGCTACAATTATAACACATTCTGTCCAGGAAGAACCGAAAGCATGCCAACCATCAAATAAAACACCTAGGAATTTGTTTCCACAAGGGTCAATTGTTTTTTAGTACCCCTTACTCTACATGATAACAAGGTTGTTGGCATTTTGAAAAAAACTATCAAACTTTTAAATAATGATAATGCTTTGGCACCATTAGTCAATAAATGTAATTTTTTTCCTAGAAAACCAGAAACTCTGGGGTCAAAGTGTTCTCCAAGCATGGCGACAGACATAAGTTCCTAGCCAAAAGAGAGCTATTTTCGATCTTGAAATTAGATACGAGACACCTTAAAGGTATGAACCTAGAATGGGATGTCTTATATTTTACCAATTAATTTTCCTTATTTTCTAAATTTTTCATTTATTATTACCTTTTATCTTGCATTTTCCAATCCTAGCTCTTCTGTTTGGTTCCTCAATTTCCTTTATCAAATTTTTCAGAGGCTTTAGAAATTATAGTTGAATTCCAGATCTTTATACACACTTTTCTGTGTTTCCTCTACTCTTTTTAGGAGTATTACTATTTTGTCTTGAACTAAAATCAAAAATTAATTAAGTTTAAAAAAAAAAAACACTTGATAAAAAAGATCACTGTTCAGGACCATATGTTCATATTTTCCTTAAAACCTTTAAGCAACTTTCATAGATCTTGAACTATTGGTTTTATCCATAATCAATGTTTTTATCTTTCATTATGCAATACCACCTTATGCTTTTGGATGGGTGTATCCAATTTTGGTCCGGATTCCAGTACCTGATTGGCTGGGTCCCCCTTAAATGTAAGTTGGCTTGTTTACTGTGTATCCTATGACTAAGCGCCACTAGGGGCACGAAACACGTCAGGACAGTCCTCTTCCTTGACCCCTGCATGTAGTATGCATTTTAATCTAGTTAATAAAAATTGCTATTTTATTTTCCCCTCTGAGTGCTCAGGACGTTTTTCTATGTCGTTAACGTTTCCTGTACCTGTAAAGATGGCAAACATTATTTAAAACGAATGGGACCGAATTGGATCTTCCTTTTCCCCTTCGTCTTCCTTTAAGAAATTATCCCCGGTCCTGGACTGTCAATTGGAATTCTGGGATTCTGTCCCTATGGTGGATGGTGCTATCTCCACGCTTGCCAAACGTACTACTATCCCGCTTGAGGATAGCTCGTCATTCAGAGAGCCGATGGATAAGAAGATGGAAACTTTTCAAAGAAAGATGTTCCAACACACGGGGTACTTGTTTCAAATTACAGAGGCTGTTGCCTCGGTTGCTGGAGCATCTACCTATTGGTGCGACTCCTTATCGGAATTGATCGAGGTGGAGGGTCCCCTCAACGTTATCCAGGAAAGAACTAAAGCATTGAGAATTGCTAATTCTTTTATCTGTGATGCAAACATGCAGATTATTCGCCTAAATGCTAAGGTGTCTGTTTTTTCAGTTCAGACCCGTAGGGCGCTCTGGCTGAAGTCCTGGTCTGCGGACATGACTTCTAAGTCTAGACTTCTCTCCCTCCCTTTTAAGGGAAAGATTTTATTTGGTCCAGGTCAGGACTCCATCATCTCCACGGTTACACGTTCTGATAAATCCCAAAAACAGCAGCCCTTCGCTAAGCCCGAGCAAACCAAGAGCACTTAGAAGCCGGCTCAGTCCTGGAATAAATCCAAGCAGAACAAGAAGCACGCTGAGACTAAATCGGCATGAAGGGACGGCCCCCGATCTGGCGCTGGATCACGTAGGGGGCAGACTGTAACTCTTTTCAGACGCTTGGTTCAGGGATGTGCAGGATCCATGGGTCCTGGAGGTCATAGCTCAGGGATACAAGCCCAAGGGCAAATTTCTCCACTTAAGACTGTCTTCCAAACCAGAAAAGAGGGAAGCCTTTCTGGGGTGCATGCAGGATCTGCCCTCCTTAGGGGTCATTGTCCTGGTATCTATCGCAGAAAGAGGTTTGGGATACTATTCAAACCTTTTCGTGGTCCCAAAGAAAGAGGGAACTTTTCGACCGCTCCTGGACCTAAAGTGCTTAAACATATTTCTAAACGTCCCCTTGTTCAAGGGGCAGACGATAAGGTCCATCCTTACATTAGTTCAGGAAGGACAGTTCATGACCACTATAGATCTGATAGATGCCATAGCCAGAACCCGGGGTATAGCAGTAGCTCCCTACTTGGACAATATTCTGGTACAAGCACCATCTTTTCGTCTGGCGGAGGACCATTCAGAATCTCTTCTCTCTCTTCTTCGATCTCATAGATGGAAGATAAACCTAGAAAAAGAGTTATTTTATTCCAAGCACCAGGGTATAATTCCTGGGTACTATAACAGACTCCATATCCATTAGGATATTTCTAACAGACTAGAGATGTTGCAAGCTTGCTTCGGCATGTCTTGCCCTCCGGACCTCCTTAAGGCCCTTTGTGGCTCAGTGTATGGAGATAATTGGTCTCATGGTGTCCAGAATGGACATAATTTCCTTTGCCAGGTTCGGTCTCAAACAGCTGCAACTATGTATGCTGAGGGAAGGGAACGGTGATCATTCGGATCTGTCTTAACAGATCTCTCTGAACAACCGGTCGAGAGAATCGCATTCTTGGTGGCACTGTCCGGATCATCAGTCACGAGGGACATCTTTCTTAAGACCATCCTGAGAGATTGACATTCTGGAGCTTCAAGCAATCTTTAATGCTCTGAAAGCTTGGCTTCTTCTGGGTATATCAGATTTCAATCAGACAATATAACCTCGGGGGCTTACATCAACCATCAGGGGGGAACGAGAAGCTCCCTAGCAATGAGGGAGATATCTCAAAATCTGGAGTGGGCAGAGGCCCACAGCTGTTCGCTGTCATCAATCCACATTCCGGGTGTGGACAACTTAGAAATGGATTTTCTCAGCAGATAATCCTTTCATCTGGGGAAATAGTCTCTCCATCCCAAAGTGTTTGCAGAGATATGCAACAAGTGGCGGACACCGGAGATATATGTCATGGCGTCTCGTCTCAATACAAAGCTACCCAGATATGGGTTGAGGTTCAGGGATCCTCAGGCTGAGCTAATAGATGCATTAGCAGTGCCTTGGAGGTTCAGTCTAATTTACCTTTAACCGCCATTACCACTTCTTCCTCGTGTAGTGGCCCGCATCAAGCAGGAGCAGGCATTAGTGATACTGATTGCTCCATCGTGGCTGCGAAGGATGTGGTTCGCGGATCTAGTGGGGATGTCATCCTCTCCTCCTTGGAAGTTACCTTGTCACAGGGATCTGCTGGAACAAGGTCCTTTTGTTCACCAAAATCTAGATTCTCGGAGGCTGACTGCGTGGAGATTGAACGCTTACTCTTAGCCAATAGAGGTTTTTCTGAGTGATTGATACACTCATTAAAGTAAGTCGGTTACTCATCGCATCTATCATAAGGTGTGGAGAACCTACTTATTCTGGTGTGAAGATCGTGGATTTTCCTGGCATAAAGTTAATGTTGCCAGGATCCTGTCGTTTCTCCAGGAGGGACTGGAGAAGGGCCTTTCCACCAGTTCCCTGAGGGGACAGATTTCGGCCCTGTCTGTTTTACTGCACAAGAGGCTCTCAGAGCTTCCAGATGTTCTATCCTTTGTTAAGGCTCTGATTAGAATCAGACCTGTGTTAAGATCTAAGGCTCCTTGGAGTCTAAATCTTGTTCTTAAGGTTTTGCAACGGGCTCCGTTTGTGCCTATGCATGAGATTGACATTAAATTGTTGTCCTGGAAGGTTCTTGTTCTACTGGCTATTGCTTTTGCGCGCAGAGTATCTGAGATTGCCGCCTTGCTAAGTGAACCTCCTTATCTGGTTTTCCATTCGGATAAGGCTGTCCTACATACTAAGTTTGGTTTTCTTCCTAAGGTTGTGTTAGACCACAACATTAATCAAGAGATTGTGGTTCCTTCCTTGTGTCCAAATCCTTCTTCTGAGAAGGCTTGCTTCATAATCTGGACGTGGTTCACGCCTTGAAGTTCTACCTTCAGGCTGCTAAGGATTTTAGACAAAGTTTGTCCTTGTTTGTTGTCTATTCCGTGAAGCGTAAGGGACAGAAGGTCTCTACGACTTCATTATCTTTTTGGTTAAGGAGTGTTATACGCTTTGCTTATGAGACAGCAGGACATAAACCTTTTCAAAGGATTATGGCTCATTCTACTAGAGCAGTGGCTTTGTCTTGGGCCTTTAAGAACGAGGCCTCTATGGATCAGATTTGTAAGGCGGCTACCTGGTCCTCCTTGCATACTTTTTCTAAATTTTACAAGTTTGATGTTTTTGCTTCAGATGAAGCAGCTTTCGGGAGAAAGGTTTTGTTTCTACTAGAGCAGTGGCTTTGTCTTGGGCCTTTAAGAACGAGGCCTCTATGGATCAGATTTGTAAGGCGGCTACCTGGTCCTCCTTGCATACTTTTTCTAAATTTTACAAGTTTGATGTTTTTGCTTCAGATGAAGCAGCTTTCGGGAGAAAGGTTTTGCAGGCTGTGGTGCCCTCAGATTAGGGTCTGCCTCTCTTTTTGTCCCTCCTGTTATCATTCAGTGTCCTCTAGAGCTTCAGTATAAGTTTCCCAACTGTAAGGAATGATGAAGTAGACTTTCCTTATATTAAGAAGGAAAACATAAATTATGCTTACCAGATAATTTCATTTCCTCCTGTATAAGGAGAGTCCATGGCCCCCGCCCGTGTTCTCCGATTAGCGGCCCTCTAAATTATATTTTTCTTCTGGCACTATTTATACCCTGATATTTCTCCTACTGTTCCTTGTTCCCTCGGCAGACTGACTGGGGGATGGGGGAAGTGGGAGAGATATTTAAACCTTTAGCTGGGGTGTCTTTGCCTCCTCCTGGGGGCCAGGGTCAGTATTTCCCAACAGTAGGGAATCTATCTATCTATTGGGTACTTATAGAGCGCAAACTAATCACCCGTGAGGGTCTCAAGGCGCTAAGGGAAAGGGGATAGGAGAAAGGGGGGGGTAGGAGATGGGCATTCAGTGGAAGAGCCAGGTTTTGAGGTCCTTTCTGAACTTTGTAAGGGAGGTGGATTGTCTGAGGTGAAGCGGGAGGGTGTTCCATGTCTTTGCCACCATGTGGGAGAAGGATCTTCCACCCGCTGTGGATTTGCTGATGCGGGGGATGACTGCGAGTGCTTGGTCGGCCGATCGGAGTTGTCTGGCGGGGGTGTAGAAATTTACACGGTGGTTGAGGTATTCAGGTCCGATGTTGTGTAGGGCCTTGAACGCGTGGGTAAGGAGCTTGAAGGTGATTCTCTTGTTAATGGGGAGCCAGTGAAGGTTCCTTAGGTGTTCGGTGATGTGGCATTGGAGAGGGATGTCAAGGATGAGTCTGGCTGAGGAGTTCTGGATACATTGGAGTCTCTTTTGGAGTTTGATGGTGGAGCCGGCATAGAGTGCGTTGCCGTAGTCTAACCAGCTGCTGACGAGGGTGTGGGTGTTTTCTTGGTTTCGGTAGGGATCCACTTGATTTTTCGTAGCAGGTGGAGAATGTGGAAGCATGTTGAGGTGATGGCATTGATTTGTCGGTCCATGGAGAGTGAGGAGTCCAGGATGAAGCCTAGATTTCGTGCGTGGTCGGTTGGGGTTGGAGGGTGACCGAGGGCTGTGGGCCACCAGGAGTTGTCCCATGCGGATTTATTGGGTCCGAGGAGGAGGACTTCAGTTTTGTCTGTGTTCAATTTGAGCCAGTTGTCCTTCATCAAGGCGGTGACTGCTGTCAGGCCTTCGTGGACGTTCTTTTTGGTGGTGGTGGGATCTCGGGTGAGTGAGATGATTAACTGGGTGTCGTCGGCGTAGGAGACGATGTTGAGGTTGTGGCGTCGGATGTGGCTGCAAGAGGGGCCATGTAGATTTTGAAGAGGGTGATGCTCAGCGAAGAGCCTTGCAGTACACCGCAGTTGACTGGTGTGGGTTTGGAGGAGAAAGGCGGGAGTCTGACTTTCTGGGTCCTGCCCGTGAGGAAGGAGGTGATCCATTCCAGGAATTTGCTGCGGATGCCAGCATCGTGTAGGCGGGTGCGGAGGGTGTTGTGGTCGACAGTGTCGAAAGCTGCTGAGAGGTCTAGGAGGATGAGGGCGGCGGTTTCTCCTCGGTCGAGCATGGCGCGGATGTCGTCTGTGGCAGCGAGGAGGGTGGTCTCGGTGCTGTGGTTGCTTCTGAAACCGGATTGGGGGTGGTCCAGGATGTGGTTGGCCTCAATGTGGTCAATAAGTTGCAAGTTGATGGACTTCTCCATGACTTTGGCTGGGAAGGTGAGTAGAGAGATGGGGCGGTAGTTAATCGGGTCCATGGGGTCTGCCGAGGGTTTCTTCAGCAGGGGTTTCAGTTCCGCGTGCTTCCAGATATCCGGGAAGGTGCCGGTTTTGATGGAGCAGTTGATGGTGCGGCGGAGTTCAGGGGCGATGATGTTGTTTGCTTTGTTGAATATGTGGTGGGGGCATGGGTCTGAGGGTGCACCAGAGTGGATGGATTTCATGATTCTGAGGGTGTCATCTGTGGTGACGGGGCTCCAAATAGTCTGTGTGTGGTGAGGGGGGGCGAATTTGGGAGGGGTGTCGGGTGTAGGGGAGTGGGTGGTGGAGGTTGAATTATGAGGCTTGAAACTGTCATAGATGTCGAGGATCTTATGGTGGAAGTGTGCAGCGAGGGTATTGCAGAGGTCCTGGGAGGGTGGAATGTTGGTGGTGTCGCTGTTGGGTTTAGAGAATTCCTTGATGACTGAGAACAACTCCTTGCTGTTTTGTGCATTATAGTTGATTCTGTCTTAGATGGCTGTTTTTTTGGCGGTTTTTATGAGGTGGTGGTGGGTGGTGATTGCTTCCTTAAAGGCAGCTTTATCCAGAAGGGTCTTGCTGGATCTCCAGGTTCTTTCCAGTCGTCTGCAGTGGCGTTTGGAGTCCTGGAGGGCCGGGGTGAACCAGCTAGCTTTGTTGGTGGTTTGGCGGCCAGATGGTATTTTGAAGGGAGCGAGGGTGTTGAAGTCTGTAATCCAGCGGTGGAGGTTGCAGGCAGAGGAGTTGGCGTCTGTGGAGGTAGGTGGGGAGGATTTGTTTACAGTGCGGTGTAGTTGGTCTTGGGTGATGATGTTCCAGTTTCTGCGGGGAGGGTGGTACTGTCGGAGGTGGGTGGTGGGTTTGTTGAAGGAGAAGTGTATGCAGTGGTGGTCAGTCCAGAGGAGTTCGGTGATGTGATTGACTGAGATGTGGTTGCCTGAGGAGAAGATCGGGTCGAGGGTGTGGCCGGCTGTGTGGGTTGGGTAGTTTACGAGTTGCTTTAGTCCAATAGTTCCGAGGTTTTCCAGGAGGGTGGAGGTGTTGTGATCTTTGGGGTTGTCAAGATGGAAGTTGAGGTCACCGAGGAGGATGTAGTCCGTTGAGGTGAGGGCATGGGGTGCGATGTGGTCAGTGATGGAGTCGCAGAAGGCGGATGTGGTCCGGTTGGTCTGTAGATGAGGGTGCCGCGGAGGGTGGTGTTGGGGTTGACCTGGATCTTGAAGTGTAGGTGTTCTAGTCCTGGTGAGTGGTCGTCAGAGCTGGTTGTGACTTGGATGGTGTGTTTGTGGATAATGGCGATGCCTCCTCCCGGTCGGTTGTGGCAGATCTTATAGCAGTCGGGTATTGCAGTGGCGACGACTTGCCCTGATGCAGGGTTTAGCCAGGTCTCAGTGAGGAAGGCGACATCAGGTGAGGTGGAGTTTAGCAGGTTCCAGATTTCGAGGGTGTGCTTGTGGATGGAGCGGGTGTTGAGGAGGATGCAGTTGAGGTAATTGCGGTTGTTTTTGGCTGGGTTCGTTGGTTTGGTTGTGGTCCGGAGGGAGGGGAAGGAGCAGTTGCAGCAGGTGAAAGGTCCGAAGGTGTTGGTCGGGGATGCGTGGTGGCAGGCGGACAATCTACCAATGTTGAGCGCGTGGAGGGTGCTGGCGTTGTAGTGGCGGCAGTTTCTGGAGCCAAGGTTCGTGGGGTTGGGTGTGGATGGGCGCTGACGGGCTTGCCTTTGGCTAGCCAGCAGCGCGCCCGCTGCGCTGTCACGCAGCGATCACCATTAAATACAGCAGGAAGGTGGACGGGGTGGTTAGCTGGGTAGGGGGTAGGTGTGAAACAATAACAGAGCAAACAAAATACAGAAATATACAGCACAAATACATAGGGATAAGGGAGAGAAAACTTACTTTAGTGGTGCAGCGATCACCATTAAATACAGCAGGAAGGTGGGCGGGCTGGTTAGCTGGGTAGGGGGTAGGTGTGAAATAATAACAGAGCAAACAAAATACAGAAAGATACAGCACAAATACATAGGGATAAGGGAGAGAGGAATGATGCCTTGGGCTCTCCTTATACAGAAGGAAATTAAATTATCTGGTAAGCATAATTTATGTTTTTAACAGCTAATGTTTGCTGTCAGATGATCATTATTGCAACAATCAGTTGGCAGCTAAAGCATAAAAAACATAATTCATGCTTACCTGATAAATTAATTTATTTCATGGTGTTGATCCATTACTCTTGGGAATTACTTTTCTCTACCACTAGGAACAGTCAATGATTCCCAAACCATACAGCTCTGTAAAACCCCTCCCACCTCACACGTACCTTTGTCTTATGTATAGCCAAGCAGAGTGAGGTAAGGTAAAGGGGAAAAAAAAACATAAAAGCAGCAGGGAAAAAAGATGTGCTGAAGAAAAAAACTAACCCCAAAAAAACATAAGGGTGAGGTCTTGTACTCTCTCACCACCATTAAAGAAATTAATTTATCAGGTAAGCATAAATTATGTTTTCATACATACAGGTGGTGAGAGTCCACGATCCATTACTCTTGGGAACTAATACCATGTTAATAAAAAGATACTTACTAATAGATACTCGTCCACTAGCAAACAAGCAGCAGACAGCTAAACCAGTACTGAAACATATCAGCAGAGGTTATGGAATAGAGTATATCATAGATCCATAAAGGGAGGCAAAAGACAAGTTCCTGCAACCAATTATAGAGGGTTTATGAAAATTTCCCATAAGGTGAAAAAGAATCACAAACCATACCCCACATACATCCCTCTGACAAGCACTGTACTCTGAGGGGAACCCAGGGCTCAATAAAGGCTGAAAACACCTATATGAAGAATCAAATGCACATCTTCATTCTTCAACAGCCTCCAGCGGAGGCAAAGTAAAGACTAAGGTATATGGGAGGGGTTTTATAGAGCGATAACTGTGATTGACTTCGGCTTTTTGCATGCATTGGGTACTGCACGTATTGCAAATTGAAAGCAAAAGGTTTTCGCTTGCGCGCTAACTCAATGCTGGTTAGAATATTGTGAATGCAATAACATTCTGGCATAGACTTTATAGGAGCGTGAAAATTGGAGAAAAAAAAATCCTAACACACTCGCACACAAACGCAATCAAATTTTCTCAAGTGCACTAACCTGACATGAAATATTAATATTTCACATTCCAATATTCTTCACATAGAAGAATATTATCTATTTAACACCTGAGACATCATATCTTTGAGCCCTTATAACTTTTTATTGCAATTTGTTTTTAAATAATTTTATTAGACCGTGTTGTTATGAGAGTAACTGTACTTTTAAATGTATCTGAGCTCTCGCTAACCCAACATGCATTAAATTAAATTGTGCTCGAATTAACGTGTTTTTTTAAAGTTTGTTTTTTTAAAGTTTGAATATTTTTTATTGAAAGAAAATTCAAATACTTACAAGCATAAAATAAAACGTTCACAATGTTTCTTCATTAATTTACATTACTACCTTTACAGTTCGTCAGGCATAACAAAATAAAGAGCGTTTATATATTGTCCTTGGACAAACTGTTATTGTTATAGTAAACGGAGTCAACCTAGATTCATCAGTTTTGATTGTTAGCTTATGTAAAATTGCCGTTATTACCATTGTGAATAACTAATATATAAGAAAAAGGGGAACAGAGGAAAAAGTAAAAGGGAAGCTTTAAGACTAAGGGAAGTTATAAAAGTAAAATGGATGTTGTTCTTACATTTAGCAGCTATTAATTAACATGTGTCTATAGTATTTCCTGGCAGAATTATACGGTTACAAGTATCTATTAATTTTGTGGGCTTGACTCCCAGAGGAAAATAATTTCATGGTAAAAATCTATTTGGTTTATAGAGAGGTAATGGTATTTTTCTAATTTTATATTAAAGGGACACTGAACCCAAATTTGTTCTTTCGTGATTCGGATAGAGCATGCAATTTTAAGCAACTTTCTCATTTACTCCTATTATCAATTTTTCTTTATTCACTTGCTATCTTTATTTGAAAAAGAAGGCATCTAAGCTTCTTTTTTTGTTTCAGTACTCTGGAAAGCACTTTTTTAATTGGTGGATGACTTTATCCACCAATCAGCAAGAATAACCCAGGTTATTCACCAAAAATGGGCCGGCATCTAACCTTACATTCTTGCATTTCAAAAAAAGATACCAAGAGAATAAAGAAAATTTGATAATAGGAATAAATTATAAAGTTGCTTAAAATTGCATGCTCTTTCTGAATCACAAAAGAAAAAATTTGGGTTCAGTGTCCCTTTAAGTGAAAATTGGGCTAGCCACTCACCTGCTGTGGGGGTAACCTCTTGTTTCCATTTTCTGGGGATAATTTGTTTAGCACTATTTAGTGCTATGTGTAGTAGTTTGACATGAGCCTTGGACTGTAATTTAGGGGTATCGTGAAACAGCAGAGTCAATGGGTCCAAAGGGATATTACTACCTAATATTTTGTTAATCTCTATTTTTATTAAGTTCCAGAATGATTAGATACTAGGGCAAGACCGCCATATATGATACATAGAACCTTCTTGATTGCATTTTCTCCAACAACGGTTAGATGGGGGAATATATATTTGAGACGCTGTGGAGTTAAATACCACCTTATTAAAAACGTATAATTAACTTCTATCAGTGAAGTGGAATGTGAGGATTTGGCTGTATTTCTAATGTTGTTCCAATCTGCGATAGAAACTTGTGTTGGGAGATCCCTTTGCCATTTCTGTGTGTAAGTAGAGAGATAGTCTGGTAATGGTGAGTTAAGTATCCCATAGAAAAGAGAGATAGTGTGTGCTGGTTGATATAATGCGCTACACAGCTGCTCGAATCTAGTGCGGGCACGTAATAGATCTTGTTTATATTTGTGGGTATTACTAAAATGGGCAAGTTGGTTATACCTCAACCACGTAGCGAAGAAACCATCTATATCTTGCATTTAAGTCAATAGAATTACTTTTGATGAGTCTGTTAAAAGGAAAACTGGTAGCAGTCCATTAATATCTAACGTTGGTCTTTGTAGTATGTTAGAGCCTGTTATGAATTCAGGATTGAAAAATATGGGGGTAAGAGGAGAAGGAATACTTGATATTGTTGGAGCTTTTTTTAAGAGTTTCATCCAAACATTGAAAGTTTATTTTATTATGGGATAATTTTGAATCAGAGGAGGTCTATATTATTTAGACTGAAGCCAGCAGCAGCTCCCTAGCTGAGGTCAGATCATGCTCTAGGGAGACCCAAGCTTTGAATGTCGCAGTTGACTGATAGCGCCAGTCCACTACTCTTTGCAGAATAGTAGCATCCTTCTAAGCTTGGAGATCTGGTACTCCCAACCCCCCCCCCCCTCGCTGTCGATAGGTATAGAGTTTTTTTGTTTATCATTTGCGTTTTTTTGCGCCAGTTGTAGGAATTGATAATAGATTGAAGTGTAGGAATATAGTGATTCGGAAGTGGGATGGGTACCGTCTGGAATACATATAGTAATTTGGGCAGTAGATTCATTTTAACTACGTTAATCCTCTCAATCCAGTTAATTGACTTGGGAAGCCATGTTGCAATTAATGAATTAAATTTGTGTATACAGTTTTCATAGTTGTATTTTAAACAAGTGTTGCAGGTTTGGCGATAAGTGTATCCCCAGATATTTTAGAGTTTCAGATTGAATTTGGTATGGGTTTTGGCCTTTAATGTCTCAAAATCTTCAAAGGACAATTCCATGGGAAGTATTTCTGATTTAGAAGAATTTATTGCGTAGTTAGATGCCCTACCATATGTGTCTAGCAGAGTGCGCACCTTAGGTAAGGACTGCATTGGGTTCGTCAACAACAATAAGTCATCTGCAAACAATGTTGCTTTATATTGTGTTTGGTCTACTTGCAAACCTTTTATTTCTGAACTATCTCTTATTTTAACCGCTAATATCTCCATAGAAAGAACAAATAACAGTGGGGACAGGGGGCACCCCTGTCTTGTCCCATTTCTGATGTGGAATGAATTGGAAAGGACACCATTCACTTTCACTTTAGCTGTCGGTTTAGCATAAAGTGCAAATATCTTAGATATAAATTCCTCTGGCATACTAAATTTTTGAAGGGTAAGCGTTAAGAATGTCCAGTCTAACCTGTCAAAGGCCTTTTCGGCATCCATTGACAGGAGGACTGAAGGGATTTTGTGCAGGGCAGCAAATTGCATAAGATGTAATATGCATGTGGTGTTGTCCCTAGCTTCTCGACCCGGTACAAAACCTGTTTGATCTGTGTGTATTAAAAAGGGGAGAACAGTATTGAGCCTATTTGCTAGAACTTTTGCGTAAATTTTTAAATCAACATTTCGGAGGGTGATAGGTCGGAAATTGGCTGATTGATCTGGGGGCTTTCCCGGTTTGGGGAGGAATTATATATAGGCTTCTAACATTCTAGGGGGTATAGGTTTATTGTGATCTATGGTTTGGAAAAGACTAAGAAGATGTGGGATTAATATTTGTTTATATGTTTCAAAGTAAAAGCTTGTGAACCTATCAGGACCCGGGCTCCCATTTCTAGTGTGTTAATAGGTTGCTGGAGTGATTCTGCCATCTCTTGTTGTAAGGTGGTTGGTGTAATATGTTGAATGTTCTCATGTTCTGAGTCTTTCCTGTTGGGGAACAAATCATAGAGCTGTGCATAATATATTCTAAACAGTTCAGCAATAGAGGTTGTGTCTTCTATCTTTTGGTTTGCACCATGTTTCCATCGGTGTACATATAAAGAGTTTTGCTTTTGTCTAAGTGCTCTTGCCAGCATTTTACCTGGTTTGTTTCCCTCAACAAAGAACTTTTGTTTTAAGTAGAATGCTTGTTTCTGAGATTTAATGTTTAGAAGTTTATTTCATTTGGATCTATGTTCAAATAGTTCTTTTAAAATGTCCTCGCTTAGAGGATCGAGTTTATGTGTTTGGTCTAGTTAAATTAGCTTTTTAGTGAGTTGTTGGTATTGTACCCAATGTTGTCTTGTTTTAGCAGCCTTAATCTTAATAAGTTCCCCTCTAATGACGCATTTGTGCGCCTCCCATATTGATCTTATATCTATATCTGGTGTTAAGTTTTCACGGATAAAGTTCTGTATTGTTTCCTTGAGATGTTGTTTAGTTAGTGGATCTGAAAGAATAGTATTATCAAGATGCCAGATAAATGGTTTCATAGGTCTAGAGGGCCATTTAAAACAGCTGATAAGTGGTCCGATCATATGCTGGATGAGATTCGGGAAGATTCTAGGTAACTTAAAAACACATGGTCCACTAGAATAATCCAGACGTGAATAAGTTATTTAATGTAAAAAGAAGTGCTGAAAATCCATTGACTTTGAACTGGGATTTTAAGAAGGTGCATGGCTGAATTTAACTTCATAAAACATTTGGTCTAATGACCTTTGCTAATTTAAAGTTTAATATTTTATTATTTTTAAGAGATTTAGTTTAAATTATTTTTTGTTTGCAGTAGCCCATAGTGCAGTTTGTGGGTAATTTTATTGCCACATGACATGTTCAGTAAAGTTCTTCTCTCCAGCACATTATTAATCCAGCTGCAGAGCAGGTGTCTGTCAGCATGGGAAGCCTATTTCTTTGTTTGCTTTCCCAGACTACAAAGGGCCTAATTCTCAAAAACTTTACAGCCTGGGGATAAATTATAGTTCTGACTACACAAGGGCACATCTTACTTAAAATGACATAAAACCTATATATTAAATCGCTTACAGGTTAAGCAGCATAACTGTAAAAAGCTGACAATTTCATCTAAAAATTTCATTTACATATGTAAAAAGGAAGATATTTTAATTCAAAATATTTTTTTAGCTCACCAGAGCTACTCTTTTTACTATTATCTGCATGGTGAAAAAATCAACCAATCAGCTTCACTGTGGCCTCATAGGTTTTTACTTAAATTTTGTGATATAAAAAGCTGACATTTTCTTTTCAGCTTTTTACAGATATGCTGCATCACTTTCAAGTAATTCAACATTTGAACAAACTTCACCTGCATAGAGCAGGCAAGATAAACCAGTGAGAACTGTAGGTGTAACATGCTTAGAGAATATGAGAGTTGTAAAAACAGCTTTAGACGCATCCAAGTAAAAATGGCAGCCCATGGCGATTGTAATCAGGTTAATGATGTTTTCTCACTGCCCATTGTGTCTGCTGGTCCCTTCCATGATTGTGTGATTGTGCCAAAGCCTTAGTTAAAGTTTTCTATCAAACATTTAAAAGCAGGGAAATAGTACCTACTATAAAGTTTGGTGGAGGAGAGCTAATGGCATGGGGCCGTTTTACAGTGTTTGTGCTAGGTCCCTAGTTCCAGTGAAGAGTTATCTTAATGCTGTTAAATACAAATACATTTTAGACAATTGGGTACTTCCAACTTTGGGGCAACTGTTTGAGGAAGGCCTTTTCTGTTCCAGCATGACTGCCCCCTGTGCACAAAGCGTGTTAGATGAAAACATGGTTTTAAGAGAGCCCTTACCTCAGCTCCATTGAACAACTTTAGGATGAATTCAAAAGTCGATTGTGAACCAGACCTTGATGTCCAATAGCAGTGCCTGACTTCAGAAATGTTTTTTCTTTCATGTAATTAGCAAGAGTCCATGAGCTAGTGACGTATGGGATATACATTCCTACCAGGAGGGGCAAAGTTTCCCAAACCTCAAAATGCCTATAAATACACCCCTCACCACACCCACAAATACAAACTTACTTACTTACAAACTTTGCCTCCTATGGAGGTGGTGAAGTAAGTTTGTGCTAGATTCTACGTTGATATGCGCTCCGCAGCAGGTTGGAGCCCGGTTTTCCTCTCAGCGTGCAGTGAATGTCAGAGGGATGTGAGGAGAGTATTGCCTATTTGAATTCAATGATCTCCTTCTACGGGGTCTATTTCATAGGTTCTCTGTTATCGGTCGTAGAGATTCATCTCTTACCTCCCTTTTCAGATCGACGATATACTCTTATTTATATACCATTACCTCTGCTGATTTTCGTTTCAGTACTTTTTTGGCTTTCTACAACATGTAGATGAGTGTCCTGGGGTAAGTAAATCTTATTTTCTGTGACACTCTAAGCTATGGTTGGGCACTTTTTTTATAAAGTTCTAAATATATGTATTCAAACATTTATTTGCCTTGACTCAGGATGTTCAACATTCCTTATTTCAGACAGTCAGTTTCATATTTGGGATAATGCATATGAATAAATCAATTTTTTTCTTACCTTAAAAATTTGACTTTTTCCCTGTGGGCTGTTAGGCTCGCGGGGGCTGAAAATGCTTCATTTTATTGCGTCATTCTTGGCGCGGACTTTTTTGGCGCAAAAAACAAAATTCTGTTTCTGGCGTCATACGTGTCGCCGGAAGTTGCATCATTTTTTGACGTTGTTTTGCGCCAAAAGTGTCGGCGTTCCGGATGTGGCGTCATTTTTGGCGCCAAAAGCATTTAGGCGCCAAATAATGTGGGCGTCATTTTTGGCGCTAAAAAAATATGGCCGTCACTATTGTCTCCACATTATTTAAGTCTCATTTTTTATTGCTTCTGGTTGCTAGAAGCTTGTTCACTGGCATTTTTTTCCCATTCCTGAAACTGTCATTTAAGGAATTTGATCAATTTTGCTTTATATGTTGTTTTTTTCTATTACATATTGCAAGATGTCCCACGTTGAAACTGAGTCAGAAGATACTTCTGGAAAATCGCTGCCTGGGGCTGGAGCTACCAAAGCTAAGTGTATCTGCTGTAAACTTATGGTATCTGTTCCTCCAGCTGTTGTTTGTACTGTTTTGTCATGACAAACTGTTAATGCATATAATATTTCCTTTAGTACTGTTACATTACCTGTTGCTGTTCTGTCAACATCTAATACTCAGAGTGTTCCTGATAACATAAGAGATTTTGTTTCTAAATCCATTAAGAAGGCTATGTCTGTTATTCCTCCTTCTAGTAAACGTAAAAAGTCTTTTAAAACTTCTCATTTTTCAGATGAATTTTTAAATGAACATCATCATTCTGATTCTGATAATGGTTCTTCTGGTTCAGAGGATTCTGTCTCAGAGGTTGATGCTGATAAATCTTCATATTTATTTAAAATGGAATTTATTCGTTCTTTACTTAAAGAAGTCCTAATTGCATTAGAAATTGAGGATTCTGGTCCTCTTGATACTAAATCTAAACGTTTAGATAAGGTTCTTAAATCTCCTGTAGTTATTCCAGAAGTTTTTCCTGTCCCTAGTGCTATTTCTGAAGTAATTTCCAGGGAATGGAATAATTTGGGTAATTCATTTACTCCTTCTAAACGTTTTAAGCAATTATATCCTGTGCCATTTTACAGATTAGAGTTTTGGGACAAAATCCCTAAAGTTGATGGGGCTGTCTCTACTCTTGTTAAGCATACTACTATTCCTACGGCAGATGGTACTTCCTTTAAGGATCCTTTAGATAGGAAAATTGAATCCTTTCTATGAAAAGCTTACTTGTGTTTAGGTAATCTTCTTAGACCTGCTATATCTTTAGCGGATGTTGCTGCAGCTTCATCTTTTGGTTAGAAGCTTTAGCGCAACAAGTAACAGATCATAATTCTCATAGCATTTTTATTCTTCTTCAACATGCTAATAATTTTATTTGTGATGCCATCTTTGATATCATTAGAGTTTATGTCAGGTATATGTCTCTAGCTATTTTAGCTAGAAGAGCTTTATGGCTTAAAACTTGGAATGCTGATATGTCTTCTAAGTCTACTCTGCTTTCCCTTTCTTTCCAGGGTAATAATCGTTTTCGTTCCTTTCGTCACAACAAGGAACAAAAACCTGATCCTTCATCCTCAGGAGCGGTATCAGTTTGGAAACCATCTCCAGTCTGGAATAAATCCAAGCCTTTTAGAAAATCAAAGCCAGCTCCTAAGTCCACATGAAGGTGCGGCCCTCATTCCAGCTCAGCTGGTAGGGGGCAGATTACGTTTTTTCAAAGAAATTTGGATCAATTCCGTTCACAATCTTTGGATTCAGAACATTGTTTCAGAAGGGTACAGAATTGGCTTCAAGATAAGGCCTCCTGCAAAGAGATTTTTTCTTTCCCGTGTCCCAGTAAACCCAGCGAAGGCTCAAGCATTTCTGAAATGTGTTTCAGATCTAGAGTTGACTGGAGTAATTTTGCCAGTTCCAGTTCTGGAACAGGGACTGGGGTTTTATTCAAATCTCTTCATTGTACCAAAGAAGGAAAATTCCTTCAGACCAGTTCTGGATCTAAAAATATTGAATCGTTATGTAAGGATACCAACATTCAAAATGGTAACTGTAAGGACTATCCTGCCTTTTGTTCAACAAGGGCATTATATGTCTACAATAGATTTACAGGATGCATATCTGCATATTCCGATTCATCCAGATCACTATCAGTTTCTGAGATTCTCTTTCCTAGACAAGCATTACCAGTTTGTGGCTCTGCCGTTTGGCCTAGCTACAGCTCCAAGAATTTTTACGAAGGTTCTCGGTGCCCTTCTGTCTGTAATCAGAGAACAGGGTATTGTGGTATTCCTTATTTGGACGATATCTTGGTACTTGCTCAGTCTTCACATTTAGCAGAATCTCATACGAATCGACTTGTGTTGTTTCTTCAACATCATGGTTGGAGGATCAATTTACCAAAAAGTTCATTGATTCCTCAGACTCAGGTAACCTTTTTAGGTTTTCAGATAGATTCAGTGTCCATGACTCTATCTTTGACAGACATGAGACGTCTAAAATTGATATCAGCTTGTCGAAACCTTCAGTCACAATCTTTCCCTTCGGTAGCCTTATGCATGGAAATTCTAGGTCTTATGACTGCGGTATCGGGCGCGATCGCCTTTGCTCGTTTTCACATGCGGCCTCTTCAGCTCTGTATGCTGAACCAGTGGTGCAGGGATTACACAAAGATATCTCAATTAATATCTTTAAAACCGATTGTACGACACTCTCTGACGTGGTGGACAGATCACCACCGTTTAGTTAAGGGGGCTTCTTTTGTTCTTCTGACCTTGACTGTAATTTCAACAGATGCAAGTCTTACAGGTTGGGGAGCTGTGTGGGGGTCTCTGACAGCACAAGGGGTTTGGGAATCTCAGGAGGTGAGATTACCGATCAATATTTTGGAACTCCGTGCAATTTTCAGAGCACTTCAGTCTTGGCCTCTTCTAAAGAGAGAATCGTTCATTTGTTTTCAGACAGACAATGTCACAACTGTGGCATACATCAATCATCAAGGAGGGACTCACAGTCCTCTGGCTATGAAAGAAGTATCTCGAATTCTGGTATGGGCGGAATCCAGCTCCTGTCTAGTTTCTGCGGTTCATATCCCAGGTATAGACAATTGGGAAGCGGATTATCTCAGTCGCCAAACGTTACATCCGGGCGAATGGTCTCTTCACCCAGAGGTATTTCTTCAGATTGTTCAAATGTGGGGTCTTCCAGAAATAGATCTGATGGCTTCTCATCTAAACAAGAAACTTCCCAGGTATCTGTCCAGATCCAGGGATCCTCAAGCGGAAGCAGTGGATGCGTTGTCACTTCCTTGGTTGTATCATCCTGCCTATATCTTTCCGCCTCTAGTTCTTCTTCCAAGAGTAATCTCCAAGATTCTGAAGGAATGCTCGTTTGTTCTGCTGGTGGCTCCAGCATGGCCTCACAGGTTTTGGTATGCGGATCTTGTCCGGATGGCCTCTTGCCAACCGTGGACTCTTCCGTTAAGACCAGACCTTCTGTCACAAGGTCCTTTTTTCCATCAGGATCTCAAATCCTTAAATTTAAAGGTATGGAGATTGAACGCTTGATTCTTAGTCAAAGAGGTTTCTCTGACTCTGTGATTAATACTATGTTACAGGCTCGTAAATCCGTATCTAGGGAGATATATTATAGAGTCTGGAAGACTTATATTTCTTGGTGTCTTTCTCATCATTTTTCCTGGCATTCTTTTAGAATTCCGAGAATTTTACAGTTTCTTCAGGATGGTTTGGATAAAGGTTTGTCTGCAAGTTCCTTGAAAGGACAAATTTCTGCTCTTTCTGTTCTTTTTCACAGAAAGATTGCTAATCTTCCTGATATTCATTGTTTTGTACAAGCTTTGGTTCGTATAAAACCTGTCATTAAGTCAATTTCTCCTCCTTGGAGTTTGAATTTGGTTCTGGGGGCTCTTCAAGCTCCTCCGTTTGAACCTATGTATTCTTTGGACATTAAATTACTTTCTTGGAAAGTTTTGTTCCTTTTGGCCATCTCTTCTGCCAGAAGAGTTTCTGAATTATCTGCTCTTTCTTGTGAGTCTCCTTTTCTGATTTTTCATCACGATAAGGCGGTGTTGCGAACTTCTTTTAAATTTTTACCTAAGGTTGTGAATTCTAACAACATTAGTAGAGAAATTATGGTTCCTTCATTATGTCCTAATCCTAAGAATTCTAAGGAGAAATCATTGCATTCTTTGGATGTAGTTAGAGCTTTGAAATATTATGTTGAAGCTACTAAGAATTTCCGAAAGACTTCTAGTCTATTTGTTATCTTTTCCGGTTCTAGGAAAGGTCAGAAGGCTTCTGCCATTTCTTTGGCATCTTGGTTGAAATCTTTAATTCATCATGCTTATGTCGAGTCAGGTAAAACTCCGCCTCAAAGGATTACAGCTCATTCTACTAGGTCAGTTTCTACTTCCTGGGCGTTTAGGAATGAAGCTTCGGTTGATCAGATTTGCAAAGCAGCATCTTGGTCTTCTTTGCATACTTTTACTAAATTCTACCATTTTGATGTGTTTTCTTCTTCTGAAGCAGTTTTTGGTAGAAAAGTACTTCAGGCAGCTGTTTCAGTTTGATTCTTCTGCTTATAATTTCAGTTTTTTTCATTATAAGTTTTAAACTTTGTTTGGGTGTGGATTATTTTCAGCGGAATTGGCTGTCTTTATTTTATCCCTCCCTCTCTAGTGACTCTTGCGTGGAAGATCCACATCTTGGGTAGTAATTATCCCATACGTCACTAGCTCATGGACTCTTGCTAATTACATGAAAGAAAACATAATTTATGTAAGAACTTACCTGATAAATTAATTTCTTTCATATTAGCAAGAGTCCATGAGGCCCACCCTTTTTTGTGGTGGTTATGATTTTTTTGTATAAAGCACAATTATTCCAATTCCTTATATTTATGCTTCGCACTTTTTTCTTATCACCCCACTTCTTGGCTATTCGTTAAACTGATTTGTGGGTGTGGTGAGGGGTGTATTTATAGGCATTTTGAGGTTTGGGAAACTTTGCCCCTCCTGGTAGGAATGTATATCCCATACGTCACTAGCTCATGGACTCTTGCTAATATGAAAGAAATGAATTTATCAGGTAAGTTCTTACATAAATTATGTTTTTGGCACAACAGGCACAAATTCATTCAGACACACTCCAAAATCTTGTGGAAAGCCTTCCCAGAAGAGTTGCAGCTGTTTTAGCCCAAAAAGGGGGACAGCTCCATATTAATTCCCATGGTTTTGTAATGAGATGTCCAATAAGATCATATAGGTGTGATGGGCAGGGGTCCACATCATTTTGTCTATACAGTACAGTATATGTGTGCAATTGTTTGTATATATACATACATAGCATTGTTGATGACATCACCAATAACATCACATATATGTTTCTATTTTATATTGATAAATATATGAATACATATACTGTATATATATTTATACACATACATACACACACATTTCTCTAGTGGCATCACGTATACTGATGCAAAACTTATCTCTGATGTCATGTTTCATGTGTGATGTCATGCAAAGCTCCCAAGGGGGAGTGGGGGCAGTTTAAGTTAAGAATGTCCTTGCTTTTAAACATTTGATAGAAAATGTAAACTATGGCATTAACGTGTTGTTGTTTTTTTTTGCCAATTTGCATATTATTAGATCAAGTTTATTTGAATTTGTAACATTTTTAGTCAGATAACAACTTTCTTAAATAAATAATTGATCATAGAATCATCCCGGCTGGATGAAGATCGAAGAGGCCGCCTTGATGAAGACTTCTTGCCGGCTGGATGGATCCTTCAAGCAGGACTTCAATAACTGTAAGTGGATCATCAGGGGTTAGGTTTGTTTAAGGCTTTTTGGGTGGGTTTTATTTTTAGATTAGGGTCTGGGCATGTAAAAGAGCTAAATGCCCTTTTAAGGGCAATGCCCATACAAATGCCCTTTTCAGGGCAATGTTCCTTTTGTTTATTGGCGTTCATCTGTATAATTTTTACATAACACACTGCTTAACAGAAAGCTAAACTAACATTTTTTTCACACTCCCAAACTGGTGAAGCTATATTTATATTGTTGTTGTATGTGACAAAGACATATTCTAAGTGTTAGAACATCAGTCATGGTGTAAGCTACAGGAAATAGTTTTTAAAAGGACATAAAAGTGCAAAAGAAAATGCTCTAGTGTTAGATTATTATTATTGCCCTATTGCTTTTATATAACATTGTGTTTTTTACCTGAAAAAAGGGGTTCAATAAATTGCTAAAGTCAGCTCTAAAGCACCAATGCAGTACTGAGAACTTTTATGAACATATCTGGTGAGCCAATGACAAGAGTCATGTGTAGCCACCAATCAGTAACTAGATCCCAGCACTGCATTGCTTCTTCTCTGCCTTCCTAGATATGCTTTTTTACAAAAGATAATGATAGAACAAAGTGCATTTTATAACAGAAGTAAATTAAAAACTCTTAAAATTGCATACTATGTCTAAATCATGAAAATTTTATTTCTTTCATACAGCTGGTGAGAGTCCATGATCCATTACTCCTGAGAATTACATTTTTCTACCACTTTGAGGAGGCAAAGATTCCTAAACTCCAAGAACCCTATAAAACCCCTCCCACCTCACACAAATCTCAGTCTTTACTTTGCCTTCACTGGAGGTGGTTAAAGAATGAAGATGTAAATTTGATTCTTCAGAGAGGGGTTTTCCATCTTTGAATTTTGCATGTCGCTCTTTGGGTTTACGTGCGTCAGATTACCACTTGTCGGGTTAGTGCACGTCCCTTTAGTTTTATTATCGTTACTTTTGCGCTTCAGCTGGTTTATGCACATCGAATTAGCGTATTTTCGTCCTTAGTTAAGCGCAAGTCATATTTTGGCGTGCTAAATCCTTTATAGTTGTTAGTTTATTTTGCATGCATTTGCATCACATAACATGACCCTGCAACATGCACAGCCCTAGGTACACAATAGCACTCTCAGGCAGCTGCACTGTCCCCAGAGTCCCTGGCAGTTAACCCCAGACATAAGTCTGTGTCTGTGTTTTGTAATCTTCCCTATGGGCCTTGCACCCAGACCTGTCTAGGGTTAACTGCCACAGACTCTGGGGATAGTGTATCTTCCTGAGAGTGCTATTGAGTACCCTGGGCTGTGCATGTTGCAGGGTCATAGGATGTGTACCCAGTCCAGTCTGAGAGTGTTGTCCCCTTCTGTGTGTATATATATATATATATATATATATATATGTATATTGTAACAAACAATTGCACTCTCAGGTCTTTCACAAACCAAAATAAAAATTTATTGGAACGTTTTCGAGGACAACATACCCTTTTTTTTTTTCAATATATTCTTTTTATTGTTTACAAAGAAGAGAATAATTTCACATAAAATAGAAAAATTACAAACTTATAAAGATAATTACAACCATCGCTTATAGAACAGAGATAGCAACACTTAGGATCTCAATATTTTCGAACAACACATTTGTCAATAGGTTAATCAGGGATCATAATACCCTTTTTATACATTTATTTCAATAATAATTTTACATTTAATGTTTTGTGTGTAATTTGTTTTACATGTGTTTTGGTAAACTTTTCTTCTAGCCCTAACACTTTACTTCAGATCTCAAGCAGGCAGCTCTAACTTTTTTTGTGCTATTATGTGCTGTGCTTGAGTAATATGAATATATATATATGCTGTGCTTGAGTAATATGAACAATGTTTAACCCAGTCGCGACATCCATTGAAAATATGGGGCACGCCGTACTAAACATTCTATGGTAATTTTTCTTTACCAAGGACTTGTAATATCAATTTGAGCGCAAATCCTATATCAATAGGGATCTACTTGTAATCTAGGCCAATATTGGTTTGAGTCTGCATGGAAGCTGGATTTAGGGACATTATAGCGAAAACTGAAATGCACATCAGTGTTATTTTATATTCCATTATTATCTGTTTTATTGTAAAATTATCTATTTGTAATAATAATTTGAAAGACTAAATTCTGTATAGAAGCCATTGAAAATGTAAAGGGACATGATACACAAATGTTGAAGCACTTTAAAATGATACAGCATAGCTGTAAAAAGCTGACTAGAAAATATCACCTTAACATCTCTATTTAAAAAAGAATGATATTTTACCTCAAAATTTCCTTAGTAGTTACATACCATTGTAAAGGAATTTTAAGCAGCCAATTAGGATGGTAGTCCCAGGACATGCAAGGGATCGAGCATCTGGCATGTGCAGACACAGTCATGTTATTTCACTACTCATGTTTATGAAAGCTTGCTATGAAATCTCACAAGATTTTAGTAAAATTTCATGAGATCACATGATGCTGATAGGCTATTGTTTTTTTGGGGGGGGCTTCAAATTGCAGTTGGACCTTAGCTAAAGGATAACTGTTCACAGGGCACTTGTGTGCGCTGAAGAAATCTTGAGGTAAAATATCTTATTTACATAGAGATGTTCATGTGATCTTTTCTTGTAAGCTTTTTACAGTTATGCTGCATCACTTTCAAGTGATTTAGTATATAGGTATTATGTCCCTTTAAATTAATTTAAAAATGTGTGCATTTTTAAAGAGAAAATGGCATTCAGATATTATGTAATTATAAAATTGCATGTACAGATTACACAGTGCAAACTCAAATGACTAAATCATTTTAAAACTATATTGCACAATAACACATCTCCAGGGCAAATCCCTATATCTTGAATTGGCATCTCATTGTGTAATACCTAGGTTGTCTTTTTATATAGTGTGGGTGGTATGGCATATTTGGCATTTAGCCTGTGGTTTTAAAGGGACACAAGTCAAAATTAAACTTCATGATTCAGATACACCATGCAATTTTAAACAACTTTCCAATTTACTTCCATTAACTAAATGTGCACAGTCTTTTTATATTTACACTTTTTGAGTCACCAACTCCTACTGAGCATGTGCAATACGTATATGCATTTGTGATTGGCTGATGACTGTCACATGATACAGGGGGAGTGGAAATAGACATAACTTTGCAATTTATTTAACAAAAATCTACTACTCATTTGAAGTTCAGACTAAGTGCTATTGCATTGTCTTCTTATCATGCATTTATTGATTATGCAAATCTACAGTGTTGACTGGTCCTTTAATAATTAATTTTTTTCCTCAAATAGAAACAATTCAGCCAACACTAGATTAAAGAACCTACAGTATAGTCATTTGTACCCCAGAAATGTAAGTTTTGCCCTATATTAGGTGCTAAAGGAGCTTTAAGAAATACGAGCTATACCATTCTGCTAATACACACTGTGACATTATATATACAGTGTGTATATATATATATATATATATGCAGACAAAAAATTGCACTCACAGGACTTTTATAAGGAATAACGGTTATTTTTAATGCAACATTTTCGGGTATGTATTACCCTTCATTAGCCGATGAAGGGTAATACATACCCGAAAACGTTCCATTAAAAATAACTTCGTTATTCCTTATAAAAGTCCTGGGAGTGCAATTTTTTGTCTAGCTAGTGTTCTATATTTTTGCACCCAGGCAACTGACAACGGTGGGTCGACCTGCAGAGAGGATTTATATATTCCAGCTTTTTTATTCTGGAACACTCTCGGGAGGTTGGCTGCTTGGTGAGTATGCACTACCTTCATTCTGTCTGTATTTTTCTACTAAAGGGACACTAAACACAAAACAATTATGTCATGTTTGAGATGGAGAATACAATGTTAAGCAACATTACAATTTACTTCTATTATCTAATTCGATTCATTCTTTTGTTGAAGAAATAGCAATGTACATAGATGAGCCAATAACATGAGGCATCTATGTGCAGCAACCAATCAGCAGCTACTGAGCATATCTAATATGTTTGTCAGCAAATAATATCAAGAGAATGGAGCAAATTACATAATAGAAGTAAATTATAAAGTTGAATAAAATTGAAGGTTCTTTCTAACTTATGAAAGAAGAAATGTGTGTTTCATGTCCCTTTAATGGGACAGTATACTATAAATAGTTTTTCACTTAAAAGGACATTTTCTTAAAATGGCATGTTCTATCTGAATCATGAAAATAAAATTTTGTCTAGACTAATCCTGGCATCAAAGTATATTGCTTACAATGCACCAATTTAATGTTTTTGAAATATATATATTTTAAATTAAATCCATGTTATGTCCTTTTAAGCACATGATGAACCTGTAGTAATCAGAATACATATGTTACATGACAGGTGATGCAGGGTACAGCTGCAGACCATGGCTGTTAACCCCTTGGCACACCCCCTTACAGAGCCACAACTCAGGTACCAGATGGCCCACATACGTACCCGAAATGTAATAGAAAGGAGCTCTTAAAGAATTCAGAGTCAAAATGTAGAAATTGTCATCTGCCAAGCGGATAAAGGTGGTGGGATTGTGGTACAAAATAGAGTTGACTACTTAGAAGAAGCCCATACATTATTAAATAATAGCCAAGTTTATCAGGCATTAGATAGAGATCCCACTGAAAGCTATAGAAATGAATTTCGTAATATACTAACAAAGGCTAAAGAACAGAATATCATTAATAATGAGGAGTATAACTTTATCTATAGACAAAATCCAAAAACTCCACTGTTTTACCACATCCCCAAAATACATAAAGATCCCATAAAACCTCCAGGGAGACCGATTGTTTCAGGGATCGACTCTGTAAGCAGTCATTTATCAATGTATGTTGACTGGTATCTACAACCAATGGCTAAATGCCTCAAATCATACCTCAAATATTCAACCGACACAATTAATAAATTTGAGGGTTAAGATTGGGGAAGTAATTTTTTATGGATCACATGTGACGTTTCATCGCTCTATACTAATATCCCTCATGATCAGGGCGTCAAAGCCTTTTTAATACAGAGCACCACTTGGAACATCCCACAAGCACATACTGAATTTCTTGCAAGTTGTATCAATTACATTCTCACACATAATTATTTTATTTTTAAGGGGAAATACTATAACCAAGTCCAAGGTACCGCAATGGGTACAAATATGACCCCCTCGTATGCTAATATATACATGGGGATGTTTGAGAATGAAAAAGTATGGGGAGAACATCAATTTAAACAGCATATACATAGGTACTATAGATACATCGATGATTATCGTAATGATATGGACAGGTACAAAAATAGAAGCAGAGGAATTTTTAACATTTTTAAATAGTAATAATTTTTATTTAAGTTTTAGTAGTAAAATTTCAGAGAGGGAAATAGAGTTTTTGGATCTAGTATTATTTATTGATGAAAGGGGTAAATTAGCAACCAAAAATTACAGAAAACCCACTGACAGAAATGGATATTTGCATTCCAGTAGTGGCCACTTACCCGCATGGAAAAATAACATTCCTGGAGGTCAATTTAGGCACATTCATAGAAATTGTACCAATATTGAAGATTATAGAAAAGAGGCGGATATCTTGTCCGAAAAATTTAAGCAAATGGGGTACAAAAAAGAAATGATAGAAAAAGCAAAAACTTAAGGATTAAATATCCCAAGAGAAAACCTTTTAATAGGAAATAAATCACAAACAGAGAACAATAAATTTAAGTATAAAAAATGTATTTATCACCACCTATAATGAAGGATCAAGGGGAATTAGGTCTATTCTTACTGTACTATTAGCTGACCGTCTATTGGAAGATATCAGACAAACAACCTAACATAGTATACAAAAAGAATAGGGATCATTATAGCCCCTTCAAGACTAAAACAAACTGAAATAAAAAAAATCTAGTCAAGGATCCACTTGGTTAACGTTAAAAAATGGTACATATAAATGCCATAGAAAAGATTGTTGCATGTGTACTATGATTGATAAAATAACAGAATATACAATGAATTGGAATAGATCAAAAAAGTTTAATATCAATTGCAGAACGACCTGCAATTCTACATATGTTGTCTATCAATTGACCTGTTTATGTGGACTAATCTATGTAGGACATACGAAAATAAAAATAAAAAGAAGAATATATGAACATCTAAATAATATCAAGAATAGGATAAAGGGACATAGTGTATCCCAACATTGTAAATATAAACATAATTGTAACAGTAAGGGCATTACAGTTAAAATTCTAGAGTTTATTGATAATAATAATGTCGATCGTCTAGTTAAATTAAGACAAGCTGAAACAAGGTGGATACATACACCAGGTAGCATGTCCCCAAGGGTTTAAATATAGACATAGAATTACAAGCTTTCATGTTATAACTTCAAACCAATAGCTATATAAAAATTATAAATATAAGTAATAACACCTACTAGACTTGCAAATTGGAAATTCCATAAGGTCTAATAAATAATATATAATTTTTTCCCTAATGAATAGAACAAACAGTATAAAGTCATTGATTTAGGTAGATAGTTGTAATTTTCAATTTTTAAATTATGAACTGATAATAAGGAACTTATGTTTGTATGTATTTTTGTATATCCTCTTATATATGTTTTTTGTATTATATTGTGCATATAACCATAAGAGTCTTTTAAATGAATTATAGCTATATTTTTATAACCTCATAAGCGGCTAGATTACGAGTTTTGTCGGTAAAGCCATGCGGTGCTAACGCTCAGTTCCAGCTCACCACACACCTACAAACAACGATGGTATTACGAGTTTTTTTCAAATGAGCATTGAGCAAAATTTAGCTCCACATCTCACCTCAATACCAGCGCTGCTTACGGTAGCGGTGAGCTGGCAAAATGTGCTCCTGCACGATTTCCCCATAGGAAACAATGGGGCTGAGCTGGCTGAAAAAAAACCCTAACACCTGCAAAAAAGCAGCGTTCAGCTCCTAACGCAGCCCCATTGTTTCCTATGGGGAAATAAAAGTTATGTCTGCACCTAACATGAACCCCAAGTCTAAACACCCCTAATCTTACACTTATTAACCCCTAATCTGCTGCCCCCGCTATCGCTGACACCTACATTATATTAGTAACCCCTAATCTGCCGCTCCAGACACCGCCGCCACCTACATTATACTTATGAACCCCTAATCTACTGCCCCCAAATCGCGACACCTACATTATATTTATTAACCCCTAATCTGCCCCCCCAACATCGCCGCAACTATATTAAATTTATTAACCCCTAATCTTCCGACCCTAACGTCGCCGCTACTATATTAAATTTATTAACCCCTAAACCTAAGTCTAACCCTAAGTCTAACCCCTCCATAACCTAAATATAATTTAAATTTAATTAAATAAATTTAATATAATTAAATAAATTAATCCTATTTAAAACTAAATACTTACCGATAAAATAAACCCTAAGCTAGCTACAATATAACTAATAGTTGCATTGTAGCTAGTTTAGGATTTATATTTATTTTACAGGCAACTTTGTATTTATTTTAACTAGGTACAATAGTTATTAAATAGTTATTAACTATTTAATAACTACCTAGCTAAAATAAGTATAAAATTACCTGTAAAATAAACCCTAACCTAAGTTACAATTACACCTAACACTACACTATAATTAAACTAATTACCTAAAATACCTACAATTAATTACAATTAAATTAAATAAACTAAATTATGGAAAAAAACAAACACTAAATTACAGAAAAAAAAAATAATTACAAGAATTTTAAACAAATTACACCTAATCTATTCCCCCTAATAAAATAAAAAAGCCCCCCAAAATAATAAAATTCCCTACCCTATACTAAATTACAAATAGCCCTTAAAATGGCTTTTTGCAGGGCATTGCCCCAAAGTAATCAGCTCTTTCATCTGTAAAAAAAATACAATACCCCCCAACATTAAAACTCACCACCCACACACCCAACCCTACTCTAAAACCCACCCAATCCCCCCTTAAAAAACCTAACACTACCATCTTAAAGATCACCCTATACCTTGAGGTGTCTTCACAAGTGGACTTCCAGAGGGGCAGAAGTCTTCATTCGATCCGGGCAGAAGAGGACATCCAGACCGGCAGAACTCTTCATCCAGGCGGCATCTTCTATCTTCTTCCATCCGGAGCGGAGCGGGTCCATCTTGAAGACATCCGACGCGGAGCATCCTCTTCCTTCTTGATCCAACGACTGAATGAATGTTCCTTTAAGTGACGTCATCCAAGATGGCGTCCCTTGAATTCCGATTGGCTGATAGAATCCTACCAGCCAATCGGAATTAAGGTAGGAAAAAATCACTCCCATTGGCTCAATCCTATTGGCTGATTAGATCAGCCAATCGGATTGAACTTCAATCCTATTGGCTGATTGTATCAGCCAATAGGATTTTTCCTACCTTAATTCCGATTGGCTGATAGGATTCGGATGAAGACTTCTGCCCCTCTGGAGGTCCACTTGTGCCCAGCTGGGTGAAGACGGCTCAAGGTAGGGTGATCTTCAAGGGGGTAGTGTTAGGTTTTTTTAAGGGGGAATTGGGTGGGTTTTAGAGTAGGGTTGGGTGTGTGGGTGGTGGGTTTTAATGTTGAGGGGGTATTGTATTTGTTTTTACAGGTGAAAGAGCTGATTACTTTGGGGCAATGCTCCGTAAAAGGCCCTTTTAAGAGCTATTTGTAATTTAGTATAGGGTAGGGAATTTTATTATTTTGGGGGGCTTTTTTATTTTATTAGGGGTATTAGATTAGGTGTAATTAGTTTAAAATTCTTGTAATTCTATTTTTTTATTATTTTTTTTGCTGTAATTTAGTGGGTTTTTTTTTCGTAATTTAGTTTAATTTAATTGTAATTAATTGTAGGTATTTTAGGTAATTAGTTTAATTATAGTGTAGTGTTAGGTGTAATTGTAACTTAGGTTAGGGTTTATTTTACAGGTAATTTTGTACTTTTTTAGCTAGGTAGTTATTAAATAGTTAATAACTATTTAATAACTATTGTAGCTGGTTAAAATAAATACAAAGTTGCCTGTAAAATAAAAAACATAATTTATGCTTACCTGATAAATGTATTTCTCTTGTAGTGTATCCAGTCCACGGATCATCCATTACTTGTGGGATATTCTCCTTCCCCAACAGGAAGTTGCAAGAGGATCACCCACAGCAGAGCTGCTATATAGCTCCTCCCCTAACTGCCATATCCAGTCATTCGACCGAAACAAGCCGAGAAAGGAGAAACCATAGGGTGCAGTGGTGACTGAAGTTTAATTAAAATTTAGACCTGCCTTAAAAGGACAGGGCGGGCCGTGGACTGGATACACTACAAGAGAAATAAATTTATCAGGTAAGCATAAATTATGTTTTCTCTTGTTAAGTGTATCCAGTCCACGGATCATCCATTACTTGTGGGATACCAATACCAAAGCTTAAGTACACGGATGATGGGAGGGACAAGGCAGGAACTTAAACGGAAGGAACCACTGCCTGTAGAACCTTTCTCCCAAAAACAGCCTCTGAAGAAGCAAAAGTATCAAATTTGTAAAATTTTGAAAAGGTATGAAGCGAAGACCAAGTTGCAGCCTTGCAAATCTGTTCAACAGAGGCCTCATTTTTAAAGGCCCAGGTGGAAGCCACAGCTCTAGTAGAATGAGCTGTAATCCTTTCAGGAGGCTGCTGTCCAGCAGTCTCATAGGCTAAACGGATTATACTCCGAAGCCAAAAAGAAAGAGAGGTTGCCGAGGCCTTCTGACCTCTCCTCTGTCCAGAGTAAACAACAAACAGGTTAGATGTTTGGCGAAAATCTTTAGTAGCCTGTAAGTAAAACTTCAAGGCACGGACTACGTCTAGATTATGCAAAAGACGTTCCTTCTTTGAAGAAGGATTAGGACATAATGATGGAACAACAATCTCTTGATTGATATTCTTGTTAGAAACCACCTTAGGTAAAAACCCAGGTTTTGTACGCAGAACTACTTTATCTGAATGAAAGATCAGATAAGGAGAATCACAATGTAAGGCAGATAACTCCGAGACTCTTCGAGCCGAGGAAATAGCCATCAGAAAAAGAACTTTCCATGATAGAAGTTTAATATCAATAGAATGAAGGGGTTCAAACGGAACCCCTTGAAGAACTTTAAGAACCAAGTTTAAGCTCCATGGGGGAGCAACAGGTTTAAACACAGGCTTAATTGTAACTAAAATCTGACAAAATGCCTGAACGTCTGGAACTTCTGCCAGACGCTTGTGTAAAAGAATAGACAGAGCAGAAATCTGTCCCTTTAAAGAACTAGATGATAGTCCTTTGTCCAAACCCTCTTGGAGGAAGGACAATATCCTAGGAATCCTAACCCTACTCCATGAGTAATTCTTGGATTCACACCAATGAAGATATTTACGCCAAATCTTGTGGTAAATTTTCCTGGTGACAGGCTTTCGTGCCTGTATTAAGGTATCAATTACTGACTCGGAGAAGCCACGCTTTGATAGGATCAAGCGTTCAATCTCCATGCAGTCAGTCTCAGAGAAAGTAGATTTGGATGATTGAAAGGACCTTGTATTAGAAGGTCTTGTCTCAGAGGCAGAGTCCATGGTGGAAAGGATGACATGTCCACTAGGTCTGCATACCAGGTCCTGTGTGGCCACGCAGGCGCTATCAATATCACCAATGCTCTCTCCTGTTTGATTTTGGCAATCAGACGAGGGAGCAGAGGAAACGGTGGAAACACATAGGCCAGGTTGAAGAACCAAGGCGCTGCTAGAGCATCTATCAGTGCCGCTTCTGGGTCCCTGGACCTGGATCCGTAACAAGGAAGCTTGGCGTTCTGGCGAGACGCCATGAGATCCAGTTCTGGTTAGCTCCAACGGAGAACCAATTGAGCAAACGCCTCCGGATGGAGTTCCCACTCCCCCGGAGGAAAAGTCTGACGACTTAGAAAATCCGCCTCCCAGTTCTCTACCCCTGGGATATGGATCGCTGATAGGTGGCAAGAGTGAGTCTCTGCCCAGCGAATTATCTTGGAGACTTCTGACATCGCTAGGGAACTCCTGGTCCCCCCTTGATGGATGATGTAAGCCACAGTCGTGATGTTGTCCGACTGAAATCTGATGAACCTCAGTGTTGCTAACTGAGGCCAAGCTAGAAGAGCATTGAATATTGCTCTTAACTCCAGAATATTTATTGGGAGGAGTTTCTTCTCCTGAGTCCATGAACCCTGAGCCTTCAGGGAGTTCCAGACTGCACCCCAACCTAGAAGGCTGGCGTCTGTTGTTACAATGGTCCAATCTGGCCTGCGAAAGGTCATACCTTTGGACAGATGGACCTGAGATAACCACCAGAGGAGAGAATCTCTGGTTTCCTGATCCAGATTTAGTAGAGGGGACAAATCTGTGTAATCCCCATTCCACTGACTGAGCATGCATAATTGCAGCGGTCTGAGGTGCAGGCGCGCAAATGGCACTATGTCCATCGCCGCTACCATTAAGCCGATTACTTCCATGCACTGAACCACCGTGGGGCGCGGAATGGAGTGAAGAACACGGCAAGCATTTAGAAGTTTTGATAACCTGGACTCCGTCAGGTAAATTTTCATTTCTATAGAATCTATCAGAGTCCCTAGGAAGGAAACCCTTGTGAGAGGAGATAGAGAACTCTTTTCTTCGTTCACTTTCCACCCATGCGACCTCAGAAATGCCAGAACTATCTCTGTATGAGACTTGGCAATTTGAAAGCTTGACGCCTGTATCAGGATGTCGTCTAGGTAAGGAGCCACCGCTATGCCTCGCGGTCTTAGAACCGCCAGAAGTGAGCCCAGAACCTTTGTAAAAATTCTTGGGGCTGTAGCCAACCCGAATGGAAGAGCTACAAACTGGTAATGCCTGTCTAGAAAGACAAACCTCAGGAACCGATGATGATTCTTGTGGATCGGAATGTGAAGGTAGGCATCCTTTAAGTCCACTGTGGTCATGTACTGACCCTCTTGGATCATGGGTAAAATGGTTCGAATAGTTTCCATCTTGAATGATGGAACTCTGAGGAATTTGTTTAGGATCTTTAGATCCAAAATTGGTCTGAAGGTTCCCTCTTGTTTGGGAACCACAGATTTGAATAAAACCCCTGTCCTTGTTCCGTCCGCGGAACTGGATGGATCACTCCCATTACAAGGAGGTCTTGCACGCAGCTTAGGAATGCCTCTTTCTTTATCTGGTTTGCAGATAATCTTGAAAGGTGAAATCTCCCTTGTGGGGGAGAAGCTTTGAAGTCCATAAGATATCCCTGAGATATGATCTCCAACGCCCAGGGATCCTGAACATCTCTTGCCCACGCCTGGGCGAAGAGAGAGAGTCTGCCCCCTACTAGATCCGTTGTCGGATAGGGGGCCGCTCCTTCATGCTGTCTTGGAGGCAGCAGCAGGCTTTCTGACCTGCTTGCCCTTGTTCCAGGACTGGGTAGGTTTCCAGGCCTGCTTAGATTGAGGAAAAGTTCCCTCTTGTTTTGAAGTAGAGGGAGCTGATCCTGCACCTGCCTTGAAATTTCGAAAGGCACGAAATTTAGACTGTTTGGCCCTTGATTTAGCCCTGTCCTGAGGAAGGGTATGACCCTTACCTCCAGTAATGTCAGCAATAATTTCTTTCAAACCAGGCCCAAATAAGGTCTGCCCCTTGAAAGGAATGTTAAGTAATTTAGACTTTGAAGTCACATCAGCTGACCAGGATTTAAGTCATAGCGCCCTACGCACCTGGATGGCGAATCCGGAATTCTTAGCCGTTAGTTTAGTCAAATGAACAATGGCATCAGAAACAAATGAGTTAGCTAGCTTAAGTGTTCTAAGCTTGTAAATAATTTCAGTCAATGGAGCTGTATGGATGGCCTCTTCCAGGGCCTCAAACCAGAACACCGCCGCAGCAGTGACAGACGCAATGCATGCAAGGGGCTGTAAAATAAAACCTTGTTGAATAAACATTTTCTTAAGGTAACCCCCTAATTTTTTATCCATTGGATCTGAAAAATTACAACTGTCCTCAACCGGGATAGTGGTACGCTTTGCTAAAGTAGAAACTGCTCCCTCCACCTTAGGGACTGTCTGCCATAAGTCCCGTGTAGTGGCATCTATTGGAAACATTTTTCTAAATATAGGAGGTGGGGAAAAGGGCACACCGGGTCTATCCCACTCCTTACTAATAATTTCTGTAAGCCTTTTAGGTATTGGAAAAACATCAGTACTCACTGGCACTGCATAGTATTTATCCAGCCTACACAATTTCTCTGGCACTGCAATTGTGTCACAGTCATTCAGAGCAGCTAATACCTCCCCAAGTAGCACACGGAGGTTCTCAAGCTTAAATTTAAAATTAGAAATCTCTGAATCAGGTCTCCCCGATTCAGAGACGTCACCCACAGACTGAAGCTCTCCGTCCTCAGGTTCTGCATATTGTGACGCAGTATCAGACATGGCTCTTACGCGCTCTGTATCTCGTCTAACCCCAGAGCTATCGCGCTTGCCTCTCAATTCAGGCAATCTGGCTAATACCTGTGACAGGGTATTAGTCATGATTGCAGCCATGTCCTGCAAAGTAATCGCTATGGGCATCCCTGATGTACTTGGCACCATATTAGCGTGCGTCCCTCGAGCGGGAGGCGAAGGGTCCGACACGTGGGGAGAGTTAGTCGGCATAACTTCCCCCTCGACAGACCCCTCTGGTGACAATTCTTTTATAGATAAAGACTGATCTTTACTGTTTAAGGTGAAATCAATACATTTAGTACACAATCTCCTATGGGGCTCCACCATGGCTTTTAAACATAATGAGCAAGTAGTTTCCTCTGTGTCAGACATGACACAGAGGAAACACATGACTAGCAATGACTAGCAAAGAGACTAGCAAGCTTGGAAAACACTTTAAACAAAGTTAACAAGCAATATAAAAAACGTTACTGTGCCTTTAAGAGAAACAAATTTTGGCAAAATTTGAAATAAGGCAGTTACACTAACGAAGTTTTTACAGTGTATGTAACAAGTAAGAAGAGCATTGCACCCACTTGCAAATGGATGATTAACCCCTTAATACAAAAAACAGATTAACAAAACGAAAAATATGTTTTTTAAACAGTCATAACAACTGCCACAGCTCCTACTTTTGAAGCCTTTTGAGCCCATCAGAGATGTCCTATAGCATGCAGGGGACTGCTGAGTGAAGCTGAATGTCACAGTTTGTAATTTTAACAGCACCAACTGTAACTTTTATACTATAACAGTGGAAAGCCTCAGGAAACTTTCTAGCAAAAATAAAGCCAGCCATGTGGAAAAAACTAGGCCCCAATAAGTTTTATCACCAAATCATATATAAAAACTATTAAACATGCCAGCAAACGTTTTATATTACACTTTTATAAGAGTATGTATCTCTGTTAATAAGCCTGATACCAGTCGCTATTAAATCACTGCATTTAGGCTTAACTTACATTAATCCGTTATCAGCAGCATTTTTCTAGCAAGTTCCATCCCTAGAAATATGTTTACTGCACATACCTTATTGCAGGAAAACCTGCACGCCATTCCCTCTCTGAAGTTACCTCACTCCTCAGAATATGTGAGAACGGCAATGGATCTTAGTTACTTCTGCTAAGATCATAGAAATCACAGGCAGATTCTTCTTCTAATGCTGCCTTTGATAAAACAGTACACTCCGGTACCATTTAAAAATAACAAACTTTTGATTGAAGTTAAGAAACTAACTATAATACACCACTCTCCTCTTACTACGTCCATCTTTGTTGAGAGTTGCAAGACAATGACTGGATATGGCAGTTAGGGGAGGAGCTATATAGCAGCTCTGCTGTGGGTGATCCTCTTGCAACTTCCTGTTGGGGAAGGAGAATATCCCACAATTAATGGATGATCCGTGGACTGGATACACTTAACAAGAGAAATAAATCCTAAGCTAGCTACAATGTAACTATTAGTTATATTGTAGCTAGCTTAGGGTTTATTTTATAGGTAAGTATTTAGTTTTAAATAGGAATATTTTTTTTAATTATGTTAAATTTATTTTGTTTAATTTAAATTATATTTAAGTTGGGGGGGTTAGACTTAGGGTTAGACTTAGGTTTAGGGGTTAATAAATTTAATATAGTAGCGGCGACGTTGGGGTCGGAAGATTAGGGGTTAATAAATGTAGGTAGGTGTCGGCGATGTTAGGGACGGCAGATTAGGGGTTAATAAAATTAAACTAGTGTTTGCGAGGCGGGAGTGCGGCGGTTTAGGGGTTAATATATTTATTAAAGTGGCTGCGATGTCCGGTCGGAAGATTAGGGGTTAAACATTTTAGTTAAGTGTTTGCAATGTGGGGGGGCCTCGGTTTAGGGGTTAATAGGTAGTTTATGGGTGTTAGTGTACTTTTAGCACTTTAGTTAAGAGTTTTATGTTCCGGCGTTAGCCCATAAAACTCTTAACTACTGACTTTTAAATGCGGTAGGAGTCTTGGAGGTAGAGGCTGTACCGCTCACTTTTTCAGACGATCGTAATACCGGCGTTAGGCAAATCCCATTAAAAAGATAGGATACATAATTGACGTAAGGGGATTTGCGGTATGCTAAAATTGCGGAAAAAAAGTGAGCGGTACACCTGTACCTGCCTGACTCGTAATACCAGCGGGCGTTAAAAAGCAGCGTTAGGACCCCTTAACGCTGCTTTTTAAGGACTCATAATCTAGCCGATAGTTATTTTATTTACTGCATTGCTCAAATATTAAATTTAGCCTATATATCTATGGTATAGCTATAAGTAAATGACAGTTTATATAATATAGCCACAAACGTATAATTGTCAGGTATACCGTTGTATATCATAGAGTTTTACCTGTAAACAAAAATGTCAATCAACACAGAGGGGCGGGACATTGCTGAGCCCGGTAAATTTAAAAGCCCTTCCGGTTCTATATGTAACCATCTAAAAGATCATCTGTTGAGAAAGTCTGCCCGTGCAGCAGATGAAACGCGTTCAGAAGTACTAAAGATTACCTGAGAATCAGAGACTAAAAGAACCAACCGGTGTTGCAAGACAAATGCAGGCAGTGCGGTCCCAGTGACCAGTTCCTGATAATTTTAATATCCATCTAACGAGGAGCAACACTAACAGACTGCAGAGACTATATACTGTCGGTCAGGAGGGTTGGAATTTTTAAAGGCGAATTATCTATTGCCATCTTGTAAGTGCAATATTGTATGTCATATATGTGTGTCTAATAAAACAGATGCTTTGAGTCGCGGTTGTGCCTGTTCCCTTCTTTTTCTTATAGTTGCTCAGAACGGAGACTGGAGTCCTATTACAAGTTTCTGGGAAGGCAGCACCAAACGAAGCACAAAGGATACAATATCTTACACAGACTGTATGTTTTACAGATACTTTAAAGACGATTTTATCAACCACCATTTACGGTACCACTTTTTAATCCTTAATATATTTGGACATCGTTTGTTGAACATTCAACGCTCCCACTTTTAGGTTTATGTTTTTATTTTTGTTTGATTTTAATTATTTATTGTGGTGAACTTTTAAAGCATAAGTCTTATTATCATTATTATTATTACCACTAGCTAAATATATTTGCAAAAGAAATTATAGATAATCAGTATGATCATTTTAGAGAGCACATATATTGTTACCAATAATACTTTCGTTATCTCTATTTTGTAGCTCAATCAGCCAATTAGAAGCACTGCTTTATTTTAAGTGTGTTGAGAAAGGAGCTTTGGCCTACTCAAAACCAGATTCAGGTGTCTGGATTTGACAGGCGGAGCTTTACAGTATAACCCCAACAAAGTGTGTTCTATTGTCAATTCATGTTGTATTCTACATAGCATTGCTGTGGACACACGTATATTGGGGGAAATAGAACCAGACCAAGATCAGCAGCTGGTTCCTGTACCTGAGGGTGTGGACGGGGGGACACTGAGGGGGAATGAAGTGAGGGACTTTGTCATCCGTGAATACTTCACCTGTAAGTTACTTGTTCATAAGTACAGTAAACTGTAACATTCACATGTATTATGATGTTTGACTGTACCTCACCAACCATTGCATGTGTATATATCATGTTTTGCAGAATTACATACTGTGGATTTTTCACTGCATGTAAGTGAAACTACTACATCTCACCCTTAACCACCCTAATTACTGAAAATGTCTCATTGTTTAATTAATGTTTAGGTCACAATGATTTCTGGACTATCATTATTAAGAAGAATGAAAATGGATGTTTATACCTTATGTTCACACCTTCTGTAAATACATTATTATTTATATATATACCCATGTGTCAATTTATATTGGATGTTAGAAACATTGATTTACATCTTATAAGTGAATACTACTATATGTACCCTTCATACACAACTATGTTATGTTGGTTATAGTACATGAATATGTCATAAACATGATAATCTCACCTGTTCTTTTTGGCTATTTCAAAACAGGTCATATTATCATGTTTTAACAATATTAGTGTAAAAAACACACATCACATTGATATTTATGACAATTACATGGTAAATAACAAAGGACAATGTTTATGGTGAACTATAAAATTATTTATTTTTCTTCGGCTTTTTGGATGAGGGAGCTGAGGTGCCTGTAGTGGATTACCTTGTTCTCTTTGTTTTAGAAGATTCCGGTGTTTCTGCTGGTTTGCTGGCAACAGATGATAGGCTGGAGATAGTGTCCTGCTGGTGTGTAAAGTGCTCAACCAACACACCCAAGGGTTGATTGTGTTCTCTCCATCTATTGTCCATCTGCATCTGCATATCAGACAGAATTCGCATCATCTATGACTGGTTTTGAACACTTGCACTTAATGATGCTGCCATGTCCCTCTGCAGCTCTATGCTACATTTGTGTAATCTATCTTGGCTCCTGAAGAACCTCTCTTGGCCTCTTTGTATGCTCTCAGTGCTTGTATTCTCACCCAGGGGAGAATACAATGCATTCACAGGCTCTTGCCTGTGGGGCAGGGTCACCTGCATCTGCTGGTGCTTCAGTAGTTTCTGCTATATTTCCATCTGCAGATGTTGGAGCTCGCCCAAGTGATGAGGATGGTGGATTTCTCATGGTTGATTGATAGTCCCACTGATAACCAGTGTGTGACCTCTCAGCCTGTCCAATTGGCACTTCTTATGTCAAAGTCTGTGGGTAAAAGCCATGACTGCCATGAGATTGTGTTGGGGGGGGGTAAATACATGGACCCTTTGTGGCTGTCTTGGCTCCCCCTCAAAGCCAAAAGAAGAATATTCCTCTGGCCAGGAATCTTGCCAGGGGTCATATGGCAATGGTGGTGGCATCACTCCGGGGTCCTCAACTGAAGCCATCCAACCATGCTCATGCCTGGGAGCATACTGTTTGTGCGGTTGCCTGAAGACTGGTGGTGGTGGTGGCATGGCTGTTTGTATCCTTGTGACAGGAGGTTCTGTGGAGGAGTCAAAGGATGAGAGGAATTAGTACAGTCAGATATATGTCCATGTGGGCATACAATGTACATTGATACATGCTAGGGCCTATACTGATTCTCATGTCAAACTCTATAACATGCATGTGCACATTGTGATTTGTTCTATGAGGGATTTGAATACGAGCAGTATACAGGTATGTGTTTCATACAATAGTTATGTGTACATGTCAATGATGGAATAAATGTGTTCTTTAAGTGACACTATTGTCACACAATTTACTTTAGCCTGATGTAGGCACAGAACCTGCTTTATTGAGCTAAAAGTATTGTGATGGCTATATTGTTCATTTACTGAAAACTCTACATGTGGCTTATGACCTGTGTTACTCTGAGACATGTTAGTATTGCACTATTCAACCTCATATCATGAATTGCATTGTGTTAAGTAGCAGTAATATCAAGTATAATTGTAGATGTTTTTGTTAGTACGCCAAATAGCATGCTCCTCATTGTTTACATGGATGTGTGATATTAAAGGATGTTATATCTAAAATACATATAATACTGGTGTGTGGGATGTTACACACCAGCATGCTGTGCTGTGGTTGCAGCCCCTGAGTCACGAGCCCCTGTAAGTCCACGGACTGCTGTGATACTCAGGGACCTGCGTATCATCTCCTGCCAGGTGTTATATTCTATATCCAGGGATGGATCACCGCCTGTTCCCTTCTGGTGCATAGCTTCCTGCCCAATCTTTTCTTTGACCCGCCTTTTGCATTCATTCCAGCGTTTTTTAAGGCCCTCAACAGTCCTCCTCTGCGGGGCCACACTGTTGACAGCATCCTCTACTGCCAACCATGCCGTTTTTCGCTTTTTGGCAATGCCATTGCCCTTCTCCTGCTCGAAGAGGTCACTGTAATTGTCTATGATGACCTGGACAAGGGCAACATTTTCATAAAATGAGAAGTTGGGACATCTCAGGCTCTCATCCTCCATGGACACTTGGCTTCCTCCCTGTGATGTCCCTGATGTGGGTTCCTCCCTATCCTCTCACTCCTCCCCCCCTTCTGTCCCCATGTGCACCCTCTGTCCCTCTCCTAGATGTGCCTGCTCTCTGGGGCTCTTGGGCATCTCCCCTCCCATCATCCCTTCTGGCTCTCCCTCTCCTCACTCCACTTACTCCCTGACGGGGGGCCCACTGTTCCTCCTGTCCTCTCCTATACTCCTCTCCCTGCCACTCCTCTCCCCTCCTTCCCTCCTCTCTACTTCTCCCTGCCATCCTCACACTAAATCACACTACACACACTCACACTCACTCCCAGTTCAGTCACGCACAATCACAACCAAACACTCAGCCTATCACACTGTAAAATTCAAATAAAATGTGTGAGGTGTTAGAAAAAAAAGTGTGGTGTCTTTGTATATGTATGTATGCAAAATGTGTGCAATATGTAAAAATATGTGTAAGTGTACAAGCTTAATCAAACAACAATGCGACCTAACTCCTCTGTTTGCGCCTCTCTCTCTACTCTCACTAATCCTCCACTGCATTGTAGTGTGTTGTAGCTCAACGAACAATCTAAACACACTGAAGAAAATGGCGGCTGCGCATGGGTTTATATATGAATTTTGAATAGCGTAATTAGGTGTCACATTTTTATTTGAAATCGCGGTTCATTTTTATGAGCGTTAGCCTGATTTGTCCTACTTACGCCAGTTTTGCATTTAACGGCGCAGTATATGTAATACCCCAATGTGCGAGGTGAAATTACGGGCGGCACGGGTTGCAGCGCTTGTGCTGAAGCCTTTTGCAATAAATACCCATGTTTAATTGTATTGTTTATTCTGCTAAATATTAATATAAAGGTACATTATAAACTAGATTTTTCTTTGCATAAATGTTTTCTGGATGATCTATTTATATAGCTTATACAGCTTTTGCTTTTAAAATGTATAGTTTTGCTTATTTTTAAATAACATTGCGCTTATTTTTAGACCCCTAACCAAGCCCCAAAGTTTTAGGAGAATACTGATGTATACCTACTCCAGCGTGCTCCTGTTTGTTTAAAGAGTCTTTTCATATGCAGGGGGAGGGGGGGAGTGTCTTCTCTTTTTGATATAGAACCACTTGCAGTGGGTGTTCAAGCTAAACTTTTCAACAAAGCTAAACTGGGAGCTTCTAAGTACGTTTTTAAACCGTTTTATACTGGATTTTTATATCAGTATCTGACTGTGCATATTATTCTCTATAGTAGTGTCTATTACATGCAGTTATATGAAAATTGGTGTATACTGTCCCTTTAATTGCCATTCCAATGTTAGAATATATATTAAGCATTGTAAAGCAAAACAGCTCAGTAGATTATTAGTTATTAGAAAGTAAAAAATAATCTCTAATTATTTTGTGAAAAGAGAAAATTTGATAAGGTTATGGTAAAATGTATCATAACAATTTTATTGAAATCCCGCATGGATATAGTTAAAAAGTCTTGAAAGTCATTTAATGCGCTTAGTACCATTACTGTTCTAGAACTTTTATGACAACTATTGAAGATGAAGTTTACTATCTTTCATGTGAAATATTTATCTGAAATTTCATTCTTTGATAATTCTCTCAAAACCAACGTAGGATTAGCTATTTTATTTTAGCAGACAAGATAACATAAATATTAGGATACATGTTTTTTTGTGCTCATGAAAGAAAATGTTTCATATCCCTTTAACACAGTATGCACCGAACATTAGCTTAGCCTACCAAACCTAGGTATGGCGACTCGCCAATATTACAGCTAGGTCAGTATAAAATGGCTCTTAACATCTTAAAGAGCCTGCAAAATTTAAAAAATAATGTAATAAATCAGACCATAGAAATGTCTATTGTGGGAAATGCATAGGTAAGAGATTAGGTGCTACTCATTACCATTAGCGCGCTCCTAACACTACCTAGCAATTGGTGTCTTCAATTTTAGAGAATTAAATTGCAGCAGTGTAAATCTTATAAAGATGTGTCACTAGTCTAATTAGTCTCATTAGTTCTTAAAGTCTTGTATTTTACAAGCATGGACAATAATTATAATGTTTAGACCAGGTTAGGTGATATACTAACTAGATTACAGATAGAAAAAAGCTCCATATATATCCAGAATATCTACTGAGTTTGAGGTAATCCATAGAGGAATGCGAACAAGAGAAGCCACTTTATGTGTGTGCTTAAGTTAATTACAATGATTGGCAGTTTTTTTTTTATTAAGGGGCAATTCAAATCACAAGGAAGATTATGACATCTCCAATGACTAAAATAGTTAAAGGAATACTGAACCCAATTTTTTTCTTTCATGATTCAGATAGAGCATGCAATTTTAAGCAACTTTCACCTAGATTATGTGTTTTGCGTTAGGCTTAAAAAGCAGCGTTAGCTGGTTCTAACGCTGCTTTTTAACGCCCACTGGTATTACGAGTCTTGGTACAGACTCACCGCTCACTTTTTTGGCCAGACTTGGAAATACCAAAAATCCACTTACGTAAATTGCATATCCTATTTTTTCAATGGGACTTGCATAGCGCCGGTATTACGAGTCTGCCAAAAATTGAGCGGTAGACCCTCTCCTGTCAACACTGGTACCGCATTTTAAAGTCAGTAGTTAAGAGTTTTACAATACAACGCCGTAGCATAAAACTCTTAACTAAAGTGCTAAAAAGTACACTAACACCCATAAACTACCTATTAACCCCTAAACCGAGGCCCTCCCGCATCGCAAACACTATAATAAAAATTTTAACCCCTAATCTGCCGAACCGGACATCGCCACCACTATAATAAATATATTAACCCCTAAACCGCCGCACTCCCACCTCGCAAACATTAGTTAAATATTATTAACCCCTAATCTGCCATCCCTAACATCGCCGACACCTACCTACATTTATTAACCCCTAATCTGCCGCCCCCAACATCGCCACCACTATATTAAATTTATTAACCCCTAAATCTAAGTCTAACCCTAACCCCCCCAACTTAAATATAATTAAAAGAAATCTAAATAAAAATTACTATCATTGGGGGACTTCCGGGCGGCGGCCATCTTACTGGTCGCACTGAGCTTCAGCTCGTTAAGTTCTCTTCACTATCTTCCAATTCTGCAACGTATTTTTGGTAATACCCTGCTTAAAACAGTGGAGAAACTTGTCTGAAGGTGACTAAATCTGGGATATAGGGTTTTGGATTGTGACACGGCTTTAATGCCCTCAGTACCAGACTTTTAATTTTGAGGCCTTCCCCTATAACTGAAGCCTCAGTTCTGTCCCCATAACTAGCTGTGCCTTGAGTGCGCAGTCCTATCTATGAAGAGCGCCCTACTCTCTGAGCTATCTACAATTTACTCGTCCCACACTAAACACTACCCCTACTATCCTGGGTGTTAAACATACGCCCTTAACTGTGATTTGCAGCCATACTAAATAAAGTATATCCGTAGCGGCCTCTACAAGTAATTGTCATTGCTAAGAATGGAGGACACCTACCTGATTACACAGCTAAAATCGCTGCTTCTGGAGTACTCACAGATGATGGAAGAGAGAATTGCTGCGGCCTTTTCCTCTGGCTGGCGGGACCAATAGGGGGTGGACATCTCGGTTCCTGATGTGGACGGTGCTGCGGCAGATAAATGTGGCCCCCCAGCAACATGGAGAGTGGTTCATACATTGGAAGCTAAAGCTATGGTCCTGCAGTACACGGAAGCAGCCTTTTCTTCTGAACAGCAGGACGTCGGCCACCTGACTAGTGCAGCGTCGGAAGCATCTGAGTGCTGTCACAGCGAAAACCAGCTCTACTCTACCCCAAACCCTGAAACCAGCATGCAGGAAATCGGAGTCAAGATGAAGTTCCCTCCGGTAGTATTTCTGAAACATCAGGGCTTGAAAAAGTCAAACCGGGAGAAGCAGCCCCGGGTGAAACCCGCTCATCATTCAGTGTACAATGCAGACGAAATAGTGGTTATGGCAGCGAACCTCCACTCTGCATATCAAAACCCCACTCTGCCTGGAATAAAAGGGAACGGCGGAGCCTTAACTCCTGACAAGCCTGAAGGAAGCTTATGCCACCTGTTTGATCCGGGGGGACCTGTTTTGACAATCTGAGGTCTAAGCAATGGTACTAGGGCTTACAAATACTCCGCAAGTACACTGCAGTTCCTCGACAACAGTATAGTCACTAGACAGATAATTGAATGCAACTAATACAAGGACATGAACACTGGGAGACAAGCACCTACTTGCTAGGAGAGATCAGCGGACTGCTAACAAAATACCAAGTGACTTTCATTGAGATGCTGAACGAAGAATTTAACCCCACTCCTCCTCTCTCTCCCACGGAACCCCTACCAGTCAGCCCAGCTGACCAGCAGAGCAAGGGTGGCAAGGCTTTGGGGCCTGACCTTCGCCATCTATAGAGCTTTCTATGGTAGCAGTACCAGAGTCTTACAGAACATTAGTGACAGAGCAAACGCTAAACGATGCAGACACTGAACAGCCCCTTAATGATCCGGAAGTAACCAAAGCTATCCAGCCTCAAATTGAAAGGGACTTGCCTGCACGGAACATCTTATTGCAAGACAAGCCGGACGAACCTTAGAAATGTCTTGAGGAACCATCTACGCTACATCCTAACCTCCCGAGGAGATCTAAATGCCAAGAGTGGAAGCCCCTATCCCAGGACTGCCACGTTCTTATCTACCTTGTCTATCAACCGGGACCTGCAAATACAAGGTACTATCATTTTGCTCATTAGTCGCAATCCTCTCGCATTTTGGCCTCAAAGTCCTGGGATACCGTTATGGGAGATGGTGAATTGCAATGCTTTAGTTTGGCGACTTGAAGTGGAAACTGATCTTATATTTGAACTTTTCCTCACTGCTCAGACATCGCGATCTGGAGTAGGCTAGGGTCTGCTGTCCCACGCTGTGCTGCTCCACCTGATTGAAACTCTGGACTGATTTTTACTGGTATTTAGTTTGTAAACGTTTTGGGATAAAACTATTGATCGAGGTATAGCTGAGTAATTATTGAGAAGGATAGCCTCTTCATATTTGTTCTGTGGAATAGGGCACACTGAGTTTATAACATTAGCATAATCTTTATTATATTATTTGTTCAGTGATAGAATTAAGCATAGAGAACCCTACCACCTAATTTGTTCAGAGATTTTGATAATGCCTTCACATTTTGCTCACTACTAACTGCAATGTGGACTGGTGGGAGGCATGTAGGGGCCACTGCAAGAATTCAGCTAGGAATTACACTATAAACTGTAATTGAGAGGTCAGGCTTTATAGATACTCCATGGTGAACCCAATGATATCAGTGAAGGGTTTGTATTTTTTCTTATGCTAAATGCTTATTGCCTGGGATCTAGAGTTAGAACTGTCCCTATTTTCTATACATATCTTGGGTGAAACATTTTATACCTATAAACATGTTGTCCTATGGGTTGTTGGCTACTATAGAAAATGTATATCACATACTATTAATTCAGTATTTTGAGGGGTACTTTTATTGCTGCTATATTTATGTGCAATGCCAAATCTTGCCAGTTGCTAGAGAAAATTCTATCTTACCTAAGAAGCTGGGCTCATATATATTTTTGTACAAACTTAGAGACCTTCACTAGCAGTAGCACACATGATTCACTGAAGATGGATTGCATGGTCTTATAGCTTTAATTGTAATATATATATTGCAATGAGCTAGTCTGTTTTGATTTACCATAACCTACTCCAGATGCCTATATATTATGAGAGTTTCTTTATTTTACTTTAATTTACTTTATATACTTCATTATGGTCCAAAAGTGACCAATAACATCCCTAGACTTCTCTAGACTCCATTATATAGCACAGGGGAGTAGGGTGAGGTCCAAAAGTGGCCCCTTTTATCAGTATGTGATATTTAACCCCAAAAAAGAGGTTTCAATTTTGTAGGTCATACTTGCTCATAAAATATTGTTGTAAGTTTTTATGATATTAGGTTGAATACATAACTCTGTGCTACTGGTATTTATATGTATTGACCTTCCTTTCCTGTTTTGTAATTCCTAAACCCTCAATAAAAGTAGCTAGCGTAGGGTTTATTTTTATTTTACAGGCAAGTTTGTATTTATTTTAACTAGGTAGAATAGTTACTAAATAGTTATTAACTATTTAATAAACTACCTAGCTAAAATAAAGACAAATTGACCTGTAAAATAAAACCTAACCTAAGTTACACTAACACCTAACACTACACTATAATTAAATTATTTCCCTAAATTAAATATAATTAAATACAATTAAATTAAATTATCTAAAGTACAAAACCCCCCAACTAAATTACAGAAAATAATATACAAATTACAAGATTTTTAAACTAATTACACCTAATCTAATCCCCCTAACAAAATAAAAAAGCCCCCCCAAAATAAAAAAAGCTCTACCCTACACTAAATTACAAACAGCCCTTAAAAGGGCCTTTTGCAGGGCATTGCCCCCAAGTAATCCGCTCTTTTACCTGTAAAAAAAATTACAAATCCCCCCCAACATTAAAACCCACCACCCACACAACCAACCCTACTCTAAAACCCACCCAATACCCCCTTAAAAAAGCCTCCTTACCAGGAGAAGTCTTCATCCAACCGGGCCGAAGTCCTCAACGAAGCCGGGAGAAGTCTTCATCCAAGCCAGGTGAAGTGGTCCTCCAGAAGGCATCTTCATCCATCCGGCACGGAGCGGGTCCATCTTCAAGACATCCGACACAGAGCATCCTCTTCATCTGACGGCTAACACTGAATGAAGGTTCCTTTAAATGACGTCATCCAAGATGGCATCCCTTCAATTCCGATTGGCTGATAGAATTCTATCAGCCGATCGGAATTAAGGTAGAAAAAATCCTATTGGCTGATGCAATCAGCCAATAGGATTGAGCTCGCATTCTATTGGCTGTTCCAATCAGCCAATAGAATGCCAGCTCAATCCTATTGTAGGGTAGGGCTTTTTTTTATTATTTTGGGAGGCTTTTTTTGTTAGGGGGATTAGATTAGGTTAATTAGTTTAAAAATCTTGTAATTTGTTTATTATTTTCTGTAATTTAGTGTTTCATTTTTTTGTACTTTAGAGTTCGGTGTTAGTGTAACTTAGGTTAGGTTTTATTTTACAGGTCTTTATTTTAGCTAGGTAGTTATTAAATAGTTAATAACTATGTAGTAACTATTCTACCTGGTTAAAATAAATACAAACTTGCCTGTAAAATAAAAATAAACCCTAAGTTAGCTACAATGTAACTATTAGTTATATTGTAGCTAGCTTAGGGTTTATTTTATAGGTAAGTATTTAGTTTTAAATAGGAATAATTTAGTTAATGATATGAATTTTATTTAGATTTATTTAAATTATATTTAAGTTAGGGGGGGGTAGGGTTAGGGTTATACTTAGGTTTAGGGGTTAATAAATTTAGAATAGTGGCGGCAGATTAGGGGTTAATAAATATAATGTAGGTGTCTGCGATGTTGGGGGCAGCAGATTAGGGGTTAATAAGTATAATGTAGGTGTCAGCGATGTTGGGGCAGCAGATTAGGGGTTAATAAGTATAATGTAGGTAGCGACGATGTCGGGGGCGGCAAATTAGGGGTTAATAAATGTAAGATTTGGGGTGTTTAGACTTGGGGTTCATGTTAGGGTGTTAGGTGTAGACATAACTTTTATTTCCCCATAGGAATCAATGGGGCTGCGTTAGGAGCTAAACGCTGCTTTTTTGCAGGTGTTAGACTTTTTTTCAGCCGGCTCTCCCCGTTGATTTCTATGGGGAAATCGTGCACGAGCATGTTACACTAGCTCACCGCTAACGTAAGCAGCGCTGGTATTGGAGTGAGATGTGGAGCAAAATTTTGCTCATTGCTCACTTTTTGTCTGTTAACGCAGAGTTTGTAAAAACCCGTAATACCAGCGCTGTCTGCAAGTGAGCGGTGAGCATAAAATGCTCGTTAGCACCGCATAGCCTCTAACGCAAAACTCGTAATCTAGCCGTTTCTAATTTACTCCTATTATCAAATTTTCTTCATTCTCTTGGTATCTTTTGGTATCTTTATTTGAAAAGCAAGAATGTAAGTTTAGATGCCGGCCCATTTGGTGAACAACCTGGGTTGTTCTTGCTGATTGGTGGATAAATTCATCCACCAATAAACAAGTGCTGTCCAGGGACTGAACCAAAAATTAGCTGGCTCCTTAGCTTAGATGCCTTCTTTTTCAAATAAAGATAGCAAGAGAATGAAGAAAATATAGTAGTAAATTAGAAATTTGCTTAAAATTGCATGCTCTATCTGAATCATAAAGAAAAAAATTGGGTTCAGTTAATTTGTTAAAGTATATTGCAGTGCACAACATTTGCAGACTTGTAGTATTAAACAATTCTAAAAATGCTTGTTGTCCCTGTGTAAACCCACAGAATCAATATAGATTTATTTGTATACTTTGTTTTTAGAGTAAGATTTAACATGAATTCTCTTTTAGTTTAATGGAATTATGATTTTAGAAAGTTAGTATTGTATTTTTTTTTCATTTAGAATATGATGCAACTTATGACAAAGCTTCAGATATTGTCATATCTGGCTCTGCCTGCTGTCTTGCACTTGGAGACCCATTTGAAATGAGATATAATACAAACTAAATTTATCATTCATATACTAAATATGTTTCAATATGTAATGCAAACACAAAGATAGAAAACTAAAAAAACAACAAAGTAAAAAGTGAAGCTGAAAATACAAAATGTCTAATAATGTCTTAAAGGGACATAAACTTAAAAAATGTCTTTTATGCTTCAGATAGAGAATGCAATTTTAAAAAGTTTCCATTTTTTTTATTAGCAAATTTGCCTTGTTCGCTTGTTATTCATTGTTGAATAGATATCTAGATAGGTAGAGTGCACATGCCTGGAGCACTACATGACAGGAGATAGTGCTGCCATCTAGTGCTCTTTTAAATGTATAAAATTGCTGCAAAACTGCTGCCATAAAGTGCTTCAGATACGTGCACTCTCATGAGCTTATCTTCCTGCTTTTCAACAAAGGATAGCAAGAAAATAAAGAAAAAAAAACGTATGTTCCATCAGAATCAAGACAAAACATTGTGAGTTGTATTTCCCTTTAAGTGAGCAAGAATACAAAGCTTACGTTTTATAAAACTTGCCTGAAATTGAGGAACAATGTTATTGCATTTGGCTGACCTAAACATGTGGGAAACACCCCTAAGTAAGATATAGAACTCTTCTTAGATTCCTGTGACAAACCATATAGTTCTGTCACATCTCACATATGCAACCTAGGAGAGCTTTTTAGCTATATAAATAGATCATCTACAAAACATTTATTATGCAAAGACAAAATGAGTGTATAACGTCCCTTTAACTTGCATTTAGCACAGGAGTAACAAAGTGCAAAAATGAAATGTGAGTAAACCCCTCTTTTGAGCAGAATCAGCTCTTGAGAGTAGTTTGTGAACCCTGGATCAGATGTAAATACTCCAAATTAAAAATTAAAATAAATATTACAATTTTCTTAAAAAAAAAACAAATTAAACATCTATTATGGAAGGGCTGGCTAGTAAACTTCGTCAGAGGAAAGGCCCACAGCCTAAGACTTTGAAAACCCGGGTTTAGATACACCTGTCCAATGTTCCCTCTAATTTTTGGAGCAGTGTGCACAACAATTTTGGCCTGTGCAATTTTTGGCCAAGTAACTAAAATGTGGCAACACTTGTGTGTAGCTAATGAAAACAACTTTGTGATAGATGCATTGTGTGAATGTGGATGGTCTGGTTATTTTCTATTTAAATACTAATTATCTACAAGTTTCATCTATTTGCAGCAAACAAAACAGCAGAGACCAGACACCTTTATTTTATACATTTATAAAAGCACATCCCAGAACCACCTTTTTAAAAAGTGACACATTTACAACCACTAACATCAGCACAGAAGTATAATTTTATTTATTTATGTATTTTAAGATTCTCTTCTATGGGTAATTGATTGCTGACAATGTACCATCTTTTTTATATGATTAAAGGGACAGTCAAGTCCAAAAAAAACTTTCATGATTCAAATAGGGCATGTGATTTTAAACAACTTTCCAATTTACTTTTATAACCAATTTTGCTTTGTTCTCTTGGTATTCTTAGTTTAAAGCTAAATCTAGGAGGTGCATATGCTAATGTCATAGACCTTGAAGGCTGCCTCTAATCTGAAAGCATTTTGACAGTTTTTTACCACTAGAGGGCATTAGTTCATGTGTTTCATATAGATAACATTGAGCTCACACACGTGAATTTACAGAGGAGTGAGCAGTGATTAGCTAAAATGCAAGTCTGTCAAATTAACTGAAATAAGGGGGCAGTCTGCAGAGGCTTAGATACAAGGTAATTACAAAGGAAAAACGTGTATTATTATAACTGTGTTTGTTATGCAAAACTGGGGAATGGGTAATAATAGGATTATCTATCTTTTTAAACAACAAAACTCCTGGTGTTGACTATCCCTTTAAATAAATTAAGGTAAGTTAAAGGGACACTGAACCCAATTTTTTTTCTTTCATGATTCAGATAGAGCATGCAATTTTAAGCAACTTTCTAATTTACTCCTACTATCAATTTTTCTTCATTCTCTTGCTATCTTTATTTGAAAATTATGAATGTAAATCTTAGCAGCCAGTCCATTTAACGTTCAGCACCATGGATAGCGCTTGCTTATTAGAGGCTGACATTTACCCCCCAATAAGCAAGTATAATCCTGGTTCTCAATCAAAAATGGGCCGGCTCCTATGCATCACATTTCTGCTTTTTAAATAAAGATAGCAAGAGAACAAAGAAAAATTGCTAATAGAAGTAAATGCTCTATCTGAATCATTAAAGAAAAAAAATTGCGTTTAGTGTCCCTTTAAGAATCAACCAAGAATAAGTGATTAGTGCGCCCCCTCCCCTATTGACTAAGGTCACAATTTTAACCCCAGTCCAGCAAATGTGAGAGATTTAAATCTGTAAAGCAACTTTCAGTCTTCAAGTGCTTTCTCCCTTACTGCTGTGCAGTCCCTGTACTGGTCTGATTGTCCTGACTCGGAATAATAATAATAATATATATCATTTATATATATTTTATAAGATTTTTAAATGTTTAGTTAGTAATTTTATATATGACATTACTTAAGTAATTTATGTCATAATTCTATCTGGAGGAGAAGAAAGTATTTAATATCCTTCTGACATTAGCTATAAGGGTATTTTTTTGTATTTTTTTAAGGAATATTATATAGCCCATATTTGACATCCTAGTAAACCTCTTCAGCTGCATTCAACTTGTTGCAAGTAACTGTAATAATCCTATCTGTATAAAAGTTTTGGCGTGGCCAGTGCTCCCACTGTTTTCTGTCAGAGGGGACATACACTCTGGCAAACTGTAAGGCAATGAGACATTCCATTTACAGGGTCAGTCTACTCCAGAATGTTTATTGTTTAAAAGGTAGATTATCCAACACGGTTATATTAATATACTTTTAACCTCTGTGCATCTGCAGACAGCCCCCTTATTTCAGTTCTTTTGACACACTTGCATTTTAGCCAATCAGTGCTGACTACTAGGTAACGCCACGGTAATTAACACAATTTTATCTATATGGCACACATGAACTAGTGCTGTCTAGCTTTGAAAAACTGTCAAAATTCACTGAAATAAGAGGAAGCCTTTAAGGGCTTAGACATTAGCATATGAGCCTACAAAGGTTTAGCTTTCAACAAAGAATACAAAGAGGACACAGTAAATTTGATGATAAAAGTAAATTGGAAAGTTGTTAAAAATTACATGCCCTATCTGAACCATGAAAGTTTAATTTTGACTAGACTGTCCCTTTAAAGGTTTCCCATGTTTCCTGTCAGCCCAAAGCAAGCTATGCACACATAAAAAGCAAAGTGTGCACTTGCTGAAAAAACAGGTGAGCTTGCGTACCCTTTAGAGCAGTGATGGCTAACCTTGTTGGCATCCCTAGAAGTTTTGGAACTACATTTCTCATGATTCTTTTGCACTCTGCAGTCTAGGTGAGCATCATGGGAAATGTAGTTTGGAAACATCAGGGGAGCCAAGGTTAGCCATCATGAGGGAACAATGCATCTTTCCTCCTTTGCTGAAATAGTCTCTGAGCCTGAGGTCTTACTGTATATTATTTACATTAGCAATTCATAAAGTTGAGCAATTCTTCACATATTTTTAACTTTCTAAATAACAATAAATAAAAACTTATTTTGGCTTGGTTCAAAGGGCATATTTTATCTAATCACAACTCTTTTTTTTTTCCAGTGTTTGGGTTCTTGCCATTTTTAGTATAGCTCAAATCTCACTTTTAAGCAACAAAACTTAAATTTATATACAATATAATTATCAGAATGTTCACTTACATTTTTGATATTTTGAGTTTTAGCTTTTAAATAAGTATCAATATATATATATATATATATATATATATATATATATATATATATATATATATATATATACAGTATATATATATATGCATAGCTTTTGCCTAGACTTAGGCACACTATTACAGAAGATCTGTTTTTAATATTGCTGCTATCATTTCCAATATTTTGCAAATCCAGAGTAGTCCAGGAATACACCTTTAGAAAGCCTGTGGTATATCCTTGGTCCCCTTTAATGTGGCCATTTAGAGACATATGTAAATGAGCTTATGTTTTAAAATAAGCCATTGTTAAACACTTAAAGGGACATTAAACACTTTGATATTGTAAAATAAAATGTTCAGCTCTATGTAGTAAAACATATTTGTATTATATTTTCATTATTTATTTTATCCCATTTTCATGTAATTTAATTATGAAAATTGTTGGCTTTCCAAATCCTAAAAGTGGAAGTGCAGATTTCAAAAGGACACTAAAGTCAAATTATTTAATTTCATGATACAGATAGAGCACACAAATAAAAAAATAAAAACATATTTATATTATTAAATTCTGCACATTCTTTTTTTATATGTACACTTTCTGAGGCACCATCTCCTACTGAGCATGTGCAAGAGTACACAGTGTATGTATATGAGTATGTGATTTGTTGATGAATGTCACATGATACAAATTTATCAGAAAACATCTACTGCTCATTTGAAATCCGGAGTAAGTTTTACCTTTCTACTATGTATTTGTTGAATATGCAATTCTACTGTATTTAAAGGGACAGTCAACACAAAAATTGTTTAAAAAAATAGATAACACCTTTACTACCCATTCCCCAGCTTTGCACAACCAACATGGGTATATTAACATACTTTATAACCTTTAAACCTCTAAATTTCTGTCTGTTTCTAAGTCCCTAAAGGCAGCTCCATGATCACATGCTTTTGTATTTGCTTTTCACATCAGGGGAAGCTAGTTCATGTGAGCCATATTGATAACATTGTGCTGACGCCCGTGGATTCTAACAACACAGCACTAATTGGCTTAAATGCAAGTCAATAGATAAAGTCATGTGATCAGGGGGCCGTCAGAAGATGCTTAGAAACAAGGTAATCACAGAGGTAAAAAGTGTATTGATATAACAATGTTTTCTGGGCAAAACTGAGGAATGGGTAGTAAAGGGATTATTTACCTATCTTTTAAAACAATAAAAAAAATTGAGTGACTATCCCTTTAATACTGTTATATCCCACACAGTAATTGGTTGCACAATCTAGTGACTCGTTCATAACTGTCCCTAAGTGTCCTCAGTAGAGAGATAACCTAGCACAAATTACTTTATGCAAACTAAAACTTTACTTTTATTTTTCAATACTTAACTAATACAATTTAAAAAATACATCTGCATATTTTTCAGAGGCTAAACTTTGCTACCAATTAGTCATCCGTGTAGCATTTATTTAGTGTTTAATATTCTTTTAAAAATAATGAGCGACACTTCAGCTACTCTGGAGGAAGAGGTATTCACAACAAAAGGAAGCAACATAAATTAGAGTGACTTAGAAACAGAAAAAACACAGGAGCTTGTATACAATGTTTTTGCGTGGCTCTCCTGATTTATAATTGCATCTTATCTAAAATAGATTGTGAACTGGGATTAATCATAGTTCTGAATGAAGTCCATCCCAAAGGTAAAACCTATGTTATTTCTTAAATAATGATGAGGTTCCAGGAGTATTCTTTGTATCGGTCTTTGATGCTTGATTGGTTTTGTAATTGTTAACTTCAGTTCAGAGCATTGCTACTGGCACTTTTTAAATAAATGCATTAATAAATATTTTTTTCATCTATTACATAGAGGTTTCTGTGGGTTTGTTTAATGTGTTTGGTTTTGAGAGGGAATGATAAGACTGCGCATTAAGAGATTGTGGTTGGAAAAAGGAAATGATTAGACAACTGAGAATAAGTGCTGCAAAAAGAAAGGTTTATGGAGGGGTTCTCTATGTGTGCTTGAAGTCAGGTTGAAACCATCAAGTGGAAATATGGGTTGGGAGGCTTACAGTAAGACAACTATAATGATGAGGGAAAACAAAGTCAGAGGTGAGAGACCTCAGGGGATCCAAAGTGGGTAACAGGTTCTATAAATATAGGAATCATGGGTAGATAGGTATGAGTAGGTATGAGTATACAGCAAATAGTGCATGAGAACCAGAATGCACAATGTAGGCAGTCATATTGGGTACTGTCGAGGCAGACACATTCAAATAACATAGAATGGTTTATTCTGAGTGAAATTTCACCTTTCAATAGTGTGCCTACCTTGCCTTCCCCTCTTAATAAAATATACAATTCTAAAGGGGCAACTGCCGTGGTTTTGAGATCACCATTGAACATGTGCAGAATGTTGATCTTATAGAAGAAAAGAAGGATAAAGGAAGTTTTTGTGTATTCGCTTATAATGGAAGGTATATTGAATCAGCACGCTAGCACTGTTCCTTTTGAAAGGAGCTAATATAACAAATATGTTTATTTTGTATGGAAAAATGATTTGATCGTAACGTTTATTAGTTTAAAACATAGTATATAAAATTATTTATAAAAATCGTGGCACTTTATTTCATTAAAATATTTAAAGGCGCTTCCTTTGTAAAATATTTTCCATTTGGAGATGGTAAACATTGTGTCGTTCCTCCACCCGCATCTAATACTTGATTAAGCTGAGTGATGCCAATGAATTGAATTAATTTTAATTAATTAAAGTGCCACGATTTTTATAAATAATTTTATATACTGTTTTAAACTAATAAACGTTACGATCACTTAAAAAACAATTATCCTCAGCTTCAAAAACTGCAGATTACTGATATGATCAATTTCGATATCCAGATGTTGAATCATTTAAATATGAGTTTTCCGTAAAGGAATAAAGTTCAAGAAGAAAATACTCTAATGTATCAGAGTATTCTATCATTGCACTGTTGTAGAAGTTAAACTCATAATTAGTCAGCTCTAGTGCAACAATGCACTACTGGGAGCCAACTGATCATATCTAGTGAGCCAATCACAAGATTAATTTCTGTGTAGCCATCAATCACCAGATAAATCTGAGCCGTGCAATGCTGTCCTTGAGCCTACCTAGGTATGCTTTTAAACAAAGAATATCAAAGTCAATTTTATAATAGACATGCATTCTATTTAAAAAAAAAACCGTGCATTCTCTATCCCAACCATGAAAGTTTAATTTTGACTTTCATAATTCTTTTAAAATAGGGTTGTCCTGTAGAGGTGATATTGACATATAACTCACAATCTGAGTTGTTCCGGATCATACAATTGAGATAGGGTGGTGAGTAAACCACAACGCTTCTTATTTTTATTTATCTATATTTATTCTTTTTGTTATTTTCAATCCGTATTCTCCCTCTTTCCATCAATCCATTTTCTTTGTAGATCACTAAGTGTCTGATGATCAAAACCTCGCAGGCATGGAGAGAAATCACACAAAATCTTTGGGATTTTTTATAAACCTTGTATTGTAATGTTGGAATATCTGTTTCATATAAAGAACACTACATAGCAACATAAACATTTCTCAAGATAAAATTTGTGTTTCTAAATGTTTTAAGGGCCTCACTGTACCGACGAGACTTCTTATATTATCTCATTTGAGCGGTGATGTTTTGAATATCAGGCCCTAAATACATTTTAATAAAAACTGCTCTACCCTTACATTTTTAACATTTGTTTTTATTTTATTTATTTTTTGTTATTTTTGGGAGTGCTACAGTAATGAACAGCACCCCTAGAATCACCAATGATTCTAACCCATATAGATTGAGTTTGTTTGTGTCTTAACCAGGGGAGAATTTTCAGTTTTTCTTATCATTAGTCCAGTTTACATAGCATTTATACATATATACTTTTTTTTATTATTAATTCAGCATCTTGAAATAAATAATTAAATACAACACCTCACTGAAATGCATTTGTGATATCATCAAAGTAGACTCAAGTTAACTGGTTTCCTGTGCAATGCTGAGAATAAATATATCTTTATATGATAAGAACATCTGACAAAATATCTAGCTTATTAAACCCATTGTGCCCTACTTCCTGGTTGCATGTGCTTAAATTAGAATCACTATACTTCCTCCTATAGCCAGTGTAGCTCATACTGATATATAATTGTTTGATAAGTGTTATGTCTAGAAACATTCATGCCACAGACAGTAACAAATCAATAATAAGATCAGCTTCCTTTGCATTTTAGTGTGATTGTATTTACACTGAATAAATGTTGGTTACTGGAAGTAAAAATGTTTATCCAGTGTAGTTTTATTTTACTTAAAGGGATACTAAACCCACATTTTTTTCTTTTATAATTCAGATAAAGCATGCAATTTTAAGCAATGTTCTAATTTACTCCTATTATCAATTTGTCTTTGTTCTCTTGGTATCTTTATTTGAAAAACAAGAATGTAAGCTTTGCAGCTGGCCTATTTTTGGTTCTGCACCTGCGTTGCGCTTGCTGATTGGTGTCTAAATGTAGCCACCAATCAGCAAGCGCTATCCAGGGTTCTGAACCAAAAATGGGCAGGCTCCTTAGCTTAGATTCCTTCTTCTTAAGACCGCTGCTCCTTAATTGGTCCGCCTGCCCTATACGATCAGGCTGATTGACACCCCCTGCTAGCGGCTGATTGGCTGCAAATCTGCAGGGGTCGGCATTGCACAAGCAGTTCACAAGAACTGCTTGTTCAATGATAAATGCCAACAGCGTATGCTGTCGGCGTTCATCAATGTCTGTCAGACAATCCGCTGAGCGAATCATGTCGGACAGACCGATGATAAATCGGCCCCTTAGTGTCCACATGGAATGGCAGGCTGATCACCTGGTGGCAAGACGCTGTGTCAAAAATGGACACTTAATAGCATCACTTCAAACTATAACAATTTATCATGTACCAAAATCACACAGAGGAGGGGACAGAAACAGATTGCTACTTAAAGGAATAGTCTAGTCAAAATTAAACTTTCATGATTCAGATAGAGAATGCAATTTTGAGCAACTTTCTATTTTACTCCTAATATAAATTTTTCTTTTCTTCGTTCTCTTAGTATCTTTATTTGAAAAAGCAAGAATGTAAGCGTAGGAGCCGGTCCATTTTTGTTTCAGAACCTGGGTAGTCTAAATGTAGCCACCAATCAGCAAGCTCTACCCAGGTTCTGAACCAAAAATGGGCCGGCTCCTAAGCTTACATTCAAATAAAGATACCAAGAGAACGAAGAAAAATTGAAAATAGGAGTAAATTAGGATGTTGCTTAAATTCTTAAGGTGTATAGGTGTCCTATAGTTAGGAGGTGTAGGAAAGTTCTGTGTACCCCTTGAACATACCACTATTAGCCACTTGTGGATGCTGAAAGGCATTGCTCTCCTGTAGATCTGAATTACGCCGAGTTTTTTTTTATTTCTCACTGGTGTTTACTAGATAAAACTATTTTGTGTGTGTGTATATATATATATATATATATATATATATATATATATATACAGGTATATATATATATAATATATATATATGATAATATTAATTTCTGTGTTATTTTGTGTTTTATTTTGTTTCATATTGTGATTTACAGTGTTTTATGTTATTCATTAGATGTACAATGAATATGAAAGGGTTCATGGGTTTTAGTTTGTTCCCAACCCCTTAATGCTCTTATTGGTCTATTTAGCCTATATCAAGTAATTGTCATACTGTGAGTAGGGATGGGTGAATGTTTTGCAACATTAAAAAAATGGAATGAATCGTTTGTTCGTTTTGAATGTTTGTACAACATTTCAATATTTGTTTATTATAATAGTATTTCTAATGGTTTCTTATAATGCAATATTTAATTCAAATTTTTCTAATAATTCAATTTGAATCATGCAATATTGAATTTGAAAATTTCAAATTGATATATTTGTAATAGTATTTAAAATGCTCTATTTAAAAGTAATATTCAAATTATGCAATATTCGAAAAAGAAACATTAAAATGTATATATTTGCATCTATCATGTATCAATTTACTAAATTCCCTACAACATGAACTTCTGAATAGTATTTAAAATTTCAAAATTTCGATAACCAAATTTTAATGGATTTTAATTCTTATCAACATTCGATTGTCCAAAACAAATGTCCCCAGGGTTATTTGTTCTACCATACAAATTACACTTTCAGCACATTTGCACATCCATAACTATGAGTCATTAATCTGTGATGAAGTGCAGTTGTAATGTAACATTCTATCCTATATTTTCTCTCTTGTTTCTTCGATATTTATCTATAGCGGTTGGAGCACCGCTTTCTAACAGCCTCCACAAGCACTCTTATCTTGCCAGTAAATGACACACTCGCTAAACCGGATCTACAGGAGAGCGATATCTTTAAGCATCCACAAGTGGCTAACGGGGGTATGTCCAAGGGAAACACAGAACTTTCCCACATCTCCTAAACTATAGGATACCTTACACCTTAAGAACTAGCTGATTTTCACTCTGAATACATACTTTACAAAAACATGGTCACGGTTTACCATAGATTTATTCAACCACACTGGCTTTTCAATTGAATACTATAAACACTGGTACTCTCTGTATATTTATGCTGGTTTTTTACTCAATAAATTACTGAAGATTTTGCAAGTTTACCCAGAGGAGCTGTTTTTCTCTCTTGTTTATTCAATATATATATATATTGAATAAACATTTGTATTTTTATATATATATATATATATTATTGTATATGGCCAAAAGTATGTGGACACCTAATAATAGCCCCCCTTTGCGGCTCTTCTGGGAAGGCTTTTCACAAGATTTTGGAGTTCATCTGTTGGAGTTTGTGCCAAGTCAGCCAAAGTCAGTATAGCTCACAAATGGAATTACAATTCATCTCAAAGGTTTTCAATGGGGTTGAATTCAGGGATCTGTGCAGACCACTCAAGTTTCTCCACAACAAAATCTTCCAACCATGTCTTCATGCAACTCACACTAAAAGGTCTTTGTATCCAGTTGCATTAAGATAACCCGGAAAAACAGCCTCAGACTATTATCTTCCTTCCATTAAACTTACAATAGGCACTAGGCATTTCAGTAGGTAGCTGTATCCTGGCATTTGTCACACTCAGATTCTTCCATCAGACTACCAGATAGTGAAGTGTGATTCATTATTGTATTTATATTTGATTCTAGATGTTAAGACACGTCCTATTTTGACCATTTTGATATGTATGTCCTTTGGTTTAACTAGGTTTTCTTTGAGATTTTCCCCTACCTTGATAATTTGTATTTTGACTATTGGCTTGACTGGGTTTTCCAAGAGACATTACTCTAACAATTTGGATTAATATTGTATCTGTCTGAGCTGCTTTGACCTTGACTGTTTGACAATTTACCCTATACTTCCCTGTTTTTATTTTGCAATTTCCCTGCCTATTCTGTCCCTGTTATTATAGCTTTGCTGCATTTAAAGGAACAGTCAACATCAACATTTTTGTTGTTTTAAAAGATAGATAATCCCTTAATTACCCATTCCTCACTTTTGCATAACCAACACAGTTATAATAATAAACGTTTTACCTCTGTAATTACCTTGTATCTAAGCCTCTGCAGACTGCCCCCTAATTTCAGTTCTTTTGACAGACTTGCATTTTAGCCAATCAGTGCTCACTCCGCTGTAAATTCATGTGCATTAGCTCAATGTTATCAATATGAAACACATGAACTAACACCCTCTAGTGGTGAAAAACTGTCAAAATGCATTTAGATTAGAGGTGGCCTTCAAGGTGTAAGAAATTAGCATATGAACCTCATAGGTTTAGCTTTCAATTAAGAATACCAAGAGAACAAAGAAAAATTGGCAATACAAGTAAATTGTAAAGTTGTTTAAAAATACATGCCCTATTTGAATCATGAACGTTATTTTGGACTTGACTGTCCCTTTAAGTTCCAGTATTCCTGTTGTGTTATGTGTAATACATGTTCCCTATTTCATGAAAGCAGCACACCAGTTACCTTGAGCAATATTGCAATTGTCTGGATTATGTGGCTAAACTTATTTGAAGGTATTTTGTTATGCACTGTACAGTACCTCTTAGTTGTATTTCAATATTATTATTTTTTATTTTGCATTGTAATTTACTGACGTAAGCAATTTTGATAGAGGGTTCAGTTTGCTACTCTGTTTAAACTTGCAGTATAATAGTAAGAGAATTCGGAAAGCGGGACCTCTCAGCTATGGATTTCCGCTTCCTAATATTTCGGAAACAACAGCATTATCCCCTGATGCTGGAGAAGACGCGAGCCTGGCAAGGAAAGCACTTTGTTGTTTGTTAAAAATTGCACTTACGCTTGACCAGGCAAAAATGGAACAAATTGGCTTGTGGCAAAGGTGCCACATTTATTAAAGTCTCAGAGCTCTTAAATGTGACACATTGTACTGCCAATTTTTCATGGCTATGTGCTTAATTTTATGCATCTGTTAGCAATGGGTGTGGTTGAAACTCGGTAATATACTGTATATGTGTGTGTATGTATGTGTGTATGTCTGTGTGAACAAAAAAGAGAAAAACAGAGCAGTCTAGCCAGTAACTACTAGGGTAAAAAATTGCAAAAAAATAAATAAATTAGGATTAAAGACAGATTACAAATGGAATTAATATTACTAATAATATTTAATATCCAGAAACATTCTAAACAATTTATCAAGTATGAGAAATTTGATCCAAAATATTAAAAAATATCGCCTTTATAAATAAAATAAGAAAACACAAGAATTTACCTTAGAATGGCCATTCTATACTTGTCCAAACCCAATCCCAACGGAGTAAATTATTATTTATCCAGATATCAAAAAGTCCCATATATATCTGTTACTGTTTATGTAAAATACATATCTATACCTATATATCTATAGGAATAGATATATAGGAATTGGTTTATATAGTTATATATAGAAATTAGTATTTAAGAATAAAAAGGAAAGGTTCCTGTAAGTGAAGAACATTGGAATGTAACATATGTACAGTAAATAAACAGTAAAACACAAATACATCTGCACACACATATATACAGGGCCGCCACTAGAACATTTTTGGGCCCCTTACTAAACCATTGATCAGCCCCCCTCCCCCTTTGACATGTGCAATTTTTGACCAAGTGACTAAAACGTATATGCACTTTATTATTAAGTGTAGTCAAACTTGGAAATGTTGTAAAGGTAGTAACACAGAAACACACAAACACACTCATACACTGAAACACACACTCACACAAAAGGACTAACATATAGACACTCTAGCAGATACGCAAAGAAACGCACAAACAGACACAGACACCCACACAGACACTCAGCACTTGTTTACATTGATCTGACAAGTAATGAGGTAGACTACAGTTTTGTCAAAAAAGGAGATTTGCAACACAAAATATGGAGTTCTGATTATCTTTTTGTCAAGGAAGATGACAACTAAATGATGACAACAGCATACAGTGGCTGAAAGGATGGGCCCTGAACTGCCTAAACAATAATTTAAAGGTTAAGTGGTGGATTGGTAACTTCTGGAAAGGTCTCATTAGTCTCAAATTCTGTAGAAAGATGTGAATAATCAGTAGTAAGGTCAAAATGTCCTAAAAAGGAATAGACAATGGACACACACACAAACTCAAACACAAACTTACACATACACCCAAGGAAACACCCACAGAGGCAGCCTCAGAAAACACACAAAGACTTACACACACACACACACACAGAGACACCAACAGAAAACACACAAAGACATACAGACACACTAAACACACAGACATACACGCACCCAGACACCCACATAAAACACACAAAGACATACATACACACCCTCACTGAGACATTCACAGAAAACACACAAAGACATACACACACACCCTGACAGAGACACCCACAGAAAACACACAGACATATGCACACACCCTCAAAGAGACACCCACAGAAAATACACAGACATATGCACACACCATCACAGAGACACCTACAGAAAACACACAGACATATGCACACACCCTCACAGAGACACCCACAGAAAACACACATACATATGCACACACCCTCACATAGACATCCACGGAAAACACACAGACACATGCACACACCCTGACAGAGATATCCACAGAAAACACACAGACATATATACACACACACCCTCACAGAGACACCTACAAAAAATGCACAAAGACATATGCACATACCCTCACAGAGACATCCAAAGAAAACACAGACATACATACACACACACACACTCTCACATAGACATCCACAGAAAACACACAGACATACGCACACACCCTCACAGAGACACCCACAGAAATTTCACAAAGACAAATGCACACACCCTCACAGAGACATCCACAGAAAACACACAAAGACATACACACCCACCCTCACAGAGACACCCACAGAAAATGCACAAAGACATACGCACACACCCTCACAGAGACATCCACAGAAAATGCACAGACATACACACACACCATCTTACAGAGACATCCACAGAAAATGCACAAAGACAGACACACACCCTCACAGAGACCCACAGAAAATGCACAGACACACACACCCTCACAGAGACCCACAGAACAAAATACATACACACTCATAGAGACACCAACAAAAGCACAAAGACATAAACACAGACACCCATAGAAACACTCACAGGAGGTAACATTTCTGCACATTGCCATCCCGTAAATCAACAGTGTGTGACATGCATGATAAATATATAGCAGAAATAACTTTTTAAAGAATCCTATTTGTAAATGTGCAAACATTTTTACTTCTGTGAAAAATTGTACATTAATGATCTGTCAGAATGGGTAGATGAAGAAAAGTACTTTTAAAAGGTTGACATATGTTTGTTTGGGGGGGTTTCCCCATTTTCCCCAACCAAGAGCACACCTTCAAATCTGGTACACAAATGTTCCAGCTGTCAGCTTGACTTATGGATTTTGAAAATGCTATACTCTATATGTTCTTGGTGGAACCATAAGCTGTAGTACTCAGTCTCATACCATTAGATCTGGTTAAATGCAGGATTTAGGCTTGTATGTATGTATTTCAAAATTAAGTCAGTTGTTGTGTAAGCTGAACAGTGTCAAGTCTCATTTCAAAAACTTAGCCTGAGAGTATAACATTTTATGCAGATGTAAAAATCTTAGATGAAATGCCTCCTGGCATCTGGAAAGTCCTTGCATAAAGGAGGAGGAAACATTTCTGCATGGTTTTAAATATAGAATTTCTACAGCATTGTCAAATAATCATCAAAACACTGCTGCATATTGCTTAAAAGAAAATGTGTTTTTATGGCCCCTTGGCCCCACCATACAACTACCACAGTGAAGTTACAATCCAAAATTGCACAAAGAAATAAAAAAACATTTACTAAGTCCTACCTCCTCTGCAAATTAAAGTGCAGTCTGACTCAGACACACACTGTACAAACTGAAGTGCCAAGCCTATCTCACACTGTGCATAGTGGTTTAGTGCACACTCAGCAATCCTCTCAAATGCTAATGCTTTACTCCTTGTAATGACATTTCCTGTGCTCAATAGCACTCTGCTGTAGCGCCCTCTGGTGGCTGCCAAAATGTCAATTTTTTTTAATTAAATAATAGCTGTTCTGGCCTCATGGGACCCCTTGGCCCCAGGTGTCATCCCTTTCACCCCCTGATGGCGGCCCTGCACATATATATATATATTTACATATTTAGACATATGTATGTATACATCTCTATGTTAAAGTTTTCTGTGTGCCTTTTTTCATATTTTTGAGTCCTTAAAACTTTTTCAATGCAATTTTTCAAATTAATTTTTATCAGACAATGCTATTTTGAGTGTAACTTTACTGTTAAATCCATTTTTAAATATTTTTATGCCACTTTTTTGTCTCGCATAACAGTTAACCATAACTCTGAAGTCGTGTTACCCCTGACGCACATTATATTCAATTGCGCTCAAGTGAACCTTATTTACTTTCAACTCATAATGGGCATTCTACTGCCGACACGCACAAAGAGCAGCAAAGAGGTTGCGCGCGTCTCTTGGTTTCCGGAGGAGGAGCTCAGGTGTATGGTCTTGCAAGACACCTGCTCTGATTTTTTTCCTTCAAGCCTGATGGCGGGAAATCTGCGCCTAAACCCCTAGACCCTGGGCGGCTTGCAATGCTTAAACCATCGCTACCGGAATCCACATTAGTGCCACTCCAAAGCACTAAAATTGTACTCAGCAGTATTCTCAAAGACCTATGCAGCTTATATCAAACTACCCAGTCTGACATTTAAGTAATAAATTACTAATAGCCTGCTATAATATACAGCGAAGAAACACAGAGGGGAAATCCCCTGGCTAAATCAGCATACTAAATATTTGCATTACTTGAACTCTGCTCTCCCGCTGCTGCTACTTGCAAACGGCTCACTAGCTCAGAGGGTGGAACTTTGCCTGAACTTTGCACAGAGAAATTGTGACCTGATCAAAAGTAATCTAGACCTGGAGAGATTACCGCTATCTTGGCTTTAATTTCACCCGGCCTCTTAAAACATCGGAGGCGAACATACTATCCTGGCCCGGCTTTGGCATACGGCGTTCCAATCTTGCCGACCCCTGCATCTCCTACCTGGTTTGGAGTGGGAGACCCTTGGTTCATCGGACGTCGTTGACCTGGACGCTGGTGCCCGCGCGCCTGGATCCGCGGCGCCTTGGTGGTGGAGGTGAGCGGAGACGCAGTGAAGTCTTGGGCACTGTTTTCTATTGGTCCGGGCTCCCCCTCCCACCGGTGCTGCGTGAGGGGCCTGGATTGCGTTCTCTCGCTGCGCCGCTCACCTGGATCTCCAGCACTTGCAGCTTCTTGGCGTCTCTGCCGACTTTTCCCCCTCTGTTGGGGGACCCATTTCAGGATCACTCCTCTCCTTGCTTGTCCGAGGCTTCCCCTCCCACCGGTGCTGCGTGTAGGGGAGGCCCGGCCCTCTGGAGAGGATATCTGAGACGCCGTGTGCCTCTTGCTGGGAACCGGTAAAGTATGCAATAACCAAAGTGACCCTTGCATTTATTTCTTCAGCATTTTTTTTTTTTTATTTTTTAAAAAAAAATAACATTATCAGCCACCATATATCTCTATTACAACATCTACACCTGCTTGCTGTAACTTGACAGCTACCAGAACTTCCACCTGAAATACCCTGAATTTTTTTCTATTTTTTCTTTTTCTTCTACAAAAAGCTTACATCAAGAGTGTTACCCAAAGATTGACTTCTACATATTTTATGACAAAACTGTGGGTTCAAAGTAATTGAATTGATTCATGCTGCATCAAATGTCTAGTTTTTTCTCTGCTTACATAGTGGACTTTAACAAAACAATCAAAAAGTATCTAGAATATGTTCATATGGGCATGTGATGGAAGCTTCTTTTTTATTTTGGGGGCTGAGAAACGTTTAAATAGAAACTTGTAGAATTATCTTATCTACCCACATTTACAAAACAAGATATGAATGTCTCCTTCTGTATATAGAAATATCTACGACAGGTGTGAAGGTATAAATTTTTATGCGAATTTTTTTACACAGGTATAGCTCTGATATTTAAACTTGTGTGAACACTGTAATAGCCTTCATCTCATTGGTATCTAAGAAGGATTGTAACAGTGACTCTCTATACAATCACTATAGCAATATTCTATAGAAACATAAAAAGCTGCTTAAACAATATAGCAACGTTAACCCGCTATTATTATACAGAGACACAAATATAGGCACATCTCTATTTTTTTATTAGTCTCTGGGAAAACACTTAGTTCACAACCCTTATAAAAACATACTACATATACTAATAACAACATCATACAAGTAGAACCACCAACTTTAGTCCTTGTATTTCCCCCTCCCTTTCTTACTTTGACCCCCAATCCTCCATATTAAAAGATAACTCTGATAAAGGGGCCAACTACGACTGACAAGTAACTTCCTGTTTACGCATAGGAGATTTCGAGAGGAACGCTCCCTGCTACCACTATAAACTTTTTTCTGTTCTTTTTTCACTTCTCACTCTTCATTATAAATTAATACACACATTAACTTTGTACCCTTTATTTTTTCACTTACCACGGGCCTAGTGCCCCTTGCACCGCCGGGCTCTAGTAGCCCCTAGATAAATACCCCCTCACTTCCCAGCTTCCCTCCCTGGCACATCTTGCACTACCTTTTCCCGCACACAATCCATCACTCCCAATTCACCCCCCCCCCCTTTTTTTTTTTTTTTTTTTTCTCTCTCCCCCCCCCTTGCGTGTGGCACTTAATTGTTCACTTACACCACGTGGTACATGGATAAATTCCTTTCCAACTCCCCTAAAAATCCTTCCCCAAATATGGCAGGAAGACATAAAGACAGGAAACTTAAGGAACAAACAAACCCCAGTAATATGACATTATTACCAGAAAACCTTGATATGCAGGCATTGGTGTCTAATATCACGGAGGCTCTCGCCCCCAAATTTGAACTACTTAAATCTGATATTAAGCTAGTTATTTCCTCTCTAACCCAAGAAGTGAGGCAATTCTCAGGAAGACTACAAGAAGCAGAACAGAGGGTCTCAGACCTAGAAGACCAAGCAACGATGCATAGTACCAAAATAGAGACCTCAGCTAAAATAATACAAAAATTGTTAGACAGGGTCGAAGACCTCGAAAACCGCTCTAGGCGGAACAACCTGAGAATAATAGGTCTTCCTGAAAATAAAAAATTTGAAAACCTTGATACCTTTATTTCTCACACACTTACTAGAGCGCTAAAAATCCCCTCTACACACCCACCTATTATAGTAGAAAGAGCCCATAGAATGGGACCTCTACGCCCTGACAGCAACATTAGCAGGAGACCGCGACCTATAATCGCTAGATTATTGAATTATAAAGATAAAGATCTTCTCCTGCAGTATTTTCGGAAGAACCAACCAATTACAATAGAAGACAGTAGAATTCTGATTTTTCAGGATTTTGCGGCAGATACAGCCTTAAAGAGAAGAGAGTTGGCCCCAATTTGTTCTAAGTTTATTCATCAAGGTTGTAGGGCGGCCCTTATATATCCCTCAAAACTGAAGGTAGTAATAAATGGGACAACACACATTACAGATGATCTTCAAATAGCGGAGAATCTTCTTAAGACTTTAGATACATAAATATAGCTTACAAATTAGCAGCTTAAGTAGGCAGAGTATGATGGAAGTGACTATAAACCAAGAGGAACTAGATCCCTCTTACTCTTTTTTATTTTTTCCCCCTTTCCCATTTTTTTTGTCCGGGGGTTCTGTGTTTTTTTTCTTTTTTTTTCTCTTTCTCCTCTTTCTCCTCCCGCCCGGCTCTCTCGTCCCTCCTCACTCCACCAATACCACTTCCTTTATACATAGAGAAATATGACGTTTAATCCTGATAATTTTAAAATTGTATCGTGGAATGTTGGAGGAATTTCCTCCCCCATCAAACGTAAAGCCATCTTATCACATTTGCGGAAGGCTCAGGCGGATATTGGCCTAATACAGGAAACCCATTTAGGTTTAGAGGAGTCATTAAAACTAAAATCATCCTGGGTAAAAGAGGTCTATGTAGCACCAAGTCAAGGGAAGAAAAGGGGAGTTGCAATACTTATAGGCAAAAAAATTCAAGCAGAGGTTCTGTACTCTGAGGCCGATCCCGGGGGGAGATATGTAGTAGTCAAAGTAAAAATAGGCCAGACAAAATATACAATTTGTAATGTCTATGGCCCGAATAAAACTGACCCGGAATTCTGGGATTTATTACAAGCTAAACTTCTTTCTTGTGTGGAAGGTTATTTAATTCTGGGGGGGGACTTTAATATGGCCCCCCAATGCCCTATAGACAGACTTAGAAAAGACTCTAAGCCTCTGAAACAGAAGAAGGATAATCTTGATTTTAAGCTGGTCAAAAAGATTAAACAAATTCTTTCCCTGCGTGATATCTGGAGATATCAGAATCCCGACACACAAGATTTCACTTGCCTATCTAAGGCTCACAAAACTTTGTCCAGGATCGATTTATTCTTGATTAGTGATCATCTGAGTTCCTTAAAGATTAAATCTCAGATAATGCCAATTTTTCTATCAGACCACGGGCCTATCTCCCTTGAATTTAATTGGGTACAATTTAAATCAAAGACCCTTCGTTTTTTCTTCCCTTATTTCCTTTTTACTGACTTGAAGTTTAAACAGTGGCTCAGGAATCGATTCACGGAATATGCGCAATTTAACATCAACTATGTGGACCGTTCAGATATCTTCTGGGAAACTGCTAAGGCAGTCCTCAGAGGAGAAATCACAGCATATTCCATCATCCAAAATAAAAAAAGAAAAGCAAGGGAAAAGGAAGTTTATAATTCTCTGGTTAATGCCTACAACACTTACCTATTAGAGAGAACTCCTCTAAACTGGGCAAAGTACATACGAATTAAAGCAGCAAGAGATACCTTCTTTCTAGCTCAGGAAACACATAACGAGATTAGATTGCAAGCTAAACTACACAAATTCGGAAATAGGTCTGGTAAAATGCTATCTAAACTAATTAAAAGTGAGAACAAAAAATCTAACATTGATAAAATCCAACATAATGAGAAATATCTCTCTAGCTCTGATGAAATCACAAATTTGTTTCATCAATACTACCAACAACTTTATACTAATACAGACTTTGACATAGATAAAGCAGCCGAATTCTACAGTAATATTATCTTTCCTAGGATTACCTCCGAGGAGGCCGCTAGACTTAACGCCCCTATTACGCGGGAAGAAATTGGAAAAATAATCTCTAAGCTCCCCTTGAACAAGGCAGCTGGACCGGATGGATTGCCCAATGAGCTCTATAAAATCTTATCGTCGGAGATAGTTCCTTATTTAGCAAACCTTTATAATGATATCTTTATTTCTCATAAACAACCCACATCCTCCTTTGCGTCTTCTTTAACTACTTTGATCTTAAAAGAAGGGAAGGACCCTACATGTAAGGAGTCTTATAGACCAATTGCATTGTTAAATTCAGACTATAAAATACTCTCCTCCATTTTAGCAACTAGGCTCCAGGCTATTCTATCTATAGTAATCCATCCGGACCAAGCTGGTTTTCTCAATAATCGTAACTCGTCTGCAAAGATCAGGGAATTACTGGTGACTATGGAATATATTCAGGGAGTGATCCCACAGGGGGCGGGGGGAGAGGACTCCCCGGACCTGGCCATCTTGTCACTTGATGCGGAAAAAGCTTTTGACATGGTAGTTCACAAACATTTAATTCTTTCATTAGCAGGGTTCGGGATTGTAGGGAATTTCCCTAAATTTGTGGAGAGCCTCTATAGTCACTCTTCCACAAGATTGATTATTAACGATGATATCTCCCCACTAATTACATTAAAAAGGGGCACTCGTCAGGGCTGTCCTCTCTCCCCGCTCCTTTTTGACCTAGCCATAGAACCCCTAGCAATTAGAATTAGGAACTCACTGGAGGGCATAAAAATTAGGAGGCATGAAATGAAAGTCGGACTATATGCGGATGATCTACTTATATACATATCCAACACAGCGCAAAATATTCCAAAACTATTGCAAATCACTGACCACTTCGGGGTATTCTCAGGATACAAAGTAAATGCGATAAAATCGGAACTAATGTGGCTCAGGAAAAATAAAACTAGTAAGACAGACCTACCCTTTAGAGTAGTAACAGATTCATTGAAATACTTGGGAATCAAAATACCAATTAATTTAAAAGATCTATATAAGATGAACATAACCCCAATGTTAAGCTTTATCAAAGAAAGGCTTAAGGCCTGGCAAAATCTACCACTTTCAATATCCGGCCGCTCAGCCTTAGTTAAAATGACCCTGCTCCCAAAACTGCTTTATATTTTACAAAATGTCCCTTTAATTTTATTTGAGAGAGACATTCGCTCAATGAACTCATCAATTGGGCAGTTTGTATGGCAGGGGAAGAGGCCTAAAATAGCCCTTGCTAAACTAATGGTGCCAAGGGAGCTGGGAGGATTGGCACTTCCGAACTTAAGATTTTATAATCTTTGCTTTTTGGCCCGCATAATAGCAGATTGGTTTTCCATTAAGAACTATGTCTTAAATAATGACCTTGAATCTAATATATGTGACCCATATTCCCCAATAGCTCTTGCACACACGAGCCCTAAAGATCTCCCCAGAAGTATAAAGGAGCTTAAATCCATTTCAAACCCGATTAAAGCCTGGTTCAAAATATCTAAATCCCTCTCTATAAGCCCTATGGGGTCAAAACATCTTCCCCTAACTAGAAACCCGAATTTCCAACCAGGATTGGATTCACTTATCTTTAATAGATGGCATAGCAAGGGGCTGGACAGGGTTATTCACTTTGTCAATCAGGAGAGAAAATGCATTAAATCCTTTGAGGAGTTGAGACATGAATTCAATTTATCAAATAAAGATTTCTATGCATATTTACAGATAAGACACTATATTACAGAGCTTGTACACAAGATCGGATGGAATTGGTCCTTGGGTAGTTTAGAAACCTGGTTAATGATAACTAAAAATTCTTCCATGTCTATTGCCCCATGTTACTACTCATTGAACCTTACCAAAGCAACCCCGACATTGGAAAAACTGGCCGGGTCCTGGGATACCTTAATCCCATACAGTAATATTGACTCAGAAATTATTCAATTGTCAATTAATAAAGTAACAAAAACAACATCCTCCCTTAATTGGCGTGATGCTCATTTAAAACTCTTGCATAGGGCATACTTCACCCCGGAAAGAGGCCTCAGAGTCCGTAATCATCAATTTAATAAATGTCCCAAATGTTCTTATCTTGCTGCTGACATAGTTCATATGTTCTGGCAATGTCCTAGAGTGAGCAATGTTTGGAGCAAGCTGGAATACTGGCTTAAAAGTAAACTTAAAATTGAACAAATATCTCTCTCCCTGTTCCAGATTGTATTCTGTCTGAAACCTGGAATAGGGCGACAGCCTAATGAGAAACTAGTTAATCTATCTATCTTAGCTACCAGATATCTGCTCTGCCAGAAATGGAAAATGAGGTCGGTGCCAACCATTGTTGAAATCAGGGATCATTTAAAGAAACAATATGTTTTAGAACAGAAAAACACTAACATAGACAATGAACCTGATGTAAAGAAATTTTTTGACAAGTGGGCTCCATTTCTTAAGATTTTCCCTGAGAGAGAAATCGATTACTTAATCTCTCCATTTAAGAATTCGGAATTAGTGGTGTTGGGTATGTGGTGAACTGGGGAGGGAATGGGAGACCCGGGACTCCTTTTTTTTTTTTTTTTTTTTTTTTTTTCTTTTCTCTTCTCTTCTTCCTCTCTTTTTTCTTCTTTCTTTTCTTTTCCCTCTTCTTTTTTCCTCAATTCTTATAAATAAAACACTCCAACAATGAGTAATAAAAAATTAGGCAGATGGCTTAGGTTTTATCAATTGTGCACATGATGGGTAATATATAATTTTGGTTAATAATCATTATTTTCTCCCCATTGTCTTTCTTTTTTTTTGTCTGCTGATTGTTTATGAACTCTAAAATCATGGCTTCTTGTTTTCATGGAACTTGTACTCATTGATGGATATAAATAAATGGTTAAAAAAAAAAAAAAAGAGGTTGCGCGCAGCAGAAGAGATCCTGAATATCTATATGGTAAAGATCTGTATATGCCAGTGTCCTCCTTCTCAGCTGCCTTTAAATTAATTGCATGTGTTACAGTATGTTTGGGCTGTATGACTTCAATTGTGGTGCTGATGTTCACTGTGAGAAAATTACAAACAATTTTGATAAAATCTTGAAACATCTGCATTTGAAAACTGACACTAGGTTTAGTCGCACGGTTTATGTTTATTAACAAATTCAACATTATAATAACAAAGCTTATAACCCTGAAATTTGACTGAATTTTAGAATGTTGTAGGGAATGACAAAATGACCCCATCTGAAGTAAAATGGATCAGAACTTTACAATTTCACTAGAAGAAAGGTGTGCGCTATTGATTGATCTTGATCAGTGTTATCGATCAACAGCGTTAAACTTTTTATGCTCCACTAGATGGCAGCACTCTTTCCTGTCATGTAGTGCTCCAGACTTGTGCACGCTACCTATATAGATATCTCTTCAACAAGGAATAACACAAGGACAAAGCAGATTTGATGATGGAAGTAAACTGGAAAGTTTTTAAAACTTTTCTATCTGAATCATGAAAGATATATTTTGGGTTTCATGTCCCTTTAAACATTGTTATTTTTACACATTAGACAGATCAGGCAGATTTATCATTTTATTGAATGGATGGAGTGATTGACAGGCGCTAAACAACTAACTGATCATTAAATAGTAACTGATCTTACTTAGGGGTTAATAGCTTTATTATAGTAGTTGCAACTTTAGAAAGATAGGCATTTATAAAAAAAAATACTAATAAAATACTCTTTAAAATATTATATGCAGAATTTTAAGATTTAGAAAAATTAAACTGGCTAGTATTTCTTTTTTTTTTTTTTTAATCTTTTATTGAGGTTTTGCGCATGACAATAACAAAGAAATAAAAAAGAAAAACCTGTCATATGACAAGCAAAGTAAAGTTTTCATAAAATACAGCACAATAGCATATATTGAAAGTAAACTAATTAACAGAGTATGAACATTAGAAACCTCCATTTTCAGTTTTTATAAGCATTTATGAATGGCTAATGAGCTGGCCGCTCATGGACCCTTTTATACAGGAAATACTGGTATGGGGAGTTAGCCATTTCGGGGACCTTGTTAGATCCCATGTCACATATGGGTTGTGAGAATGAGATTTTATTGTGAAATAGCATAGTATAAGTTGATATTGTAAATAATATATAAATTTGCATATTAGGTTACAGCGGGTAAAGACCGCTTGAAAAGATAATCAGCGGACAAAAGCTGCTTTTAGGATGGGGGGGGGGGGAGAATACTAAAAGTGAAAAGGAGCAATCAAACAGCAATCCATCTCATTGAAAAAGCGCATCTCTTAGGCTGTAGTAATACAAAGGGTGAGGGGTGGGTGGGTGCTCGTAGTGTGATATAATATTTGAGGCGAGAGCAGATAGGTGCAAATCTTGGTAGTATGTTACTATATGTAAGTATAGCAACTTAAGTATGAACCAGACTATGCGAGACACTGGGTAGTGAAGGTGTAATATTTCCTCAACCATAACACATAACTATATGAAACCCATGGAACCAGATCAACAAACCATCTATCCAAATTATATATATGATTAAGTTCTGAGAGGTAGGATATTCCAAACATAATAAATATCCGTGAATATAAGTACATATATCTAACTACAGAAAAGAATAATATATGAGGGTTGAGCCTACTGTATACTCCACAAACGGCTGAACTAGATGATGTTGTTATAGAATGTTACCCAATATCCCCATCCCCCTCGCCGGCTGAGGGAGACGTAGGCATCATATAAGCTAAATAGAGTAAGACTCAGTGTCTAATAGAGTTTAGTTATATATAATAGTGACCAATCAGGACCCAATATATCATTCTGTATTATGTAATATCTGAAATGCAAAAGTGTGACTGGTTCTAATGAATAGATTATCTGTTAGCTTTTATAACTGATGAAATATAGAGATGAGCTCACATCAGTCTTATTGTGTACTGGAGACAATGCTTTACAAAATGGAACAAATCCTAATATGTGAAATATGGGGTTTAAGCAAAGTGGAGCATCAACTGCATTTTGTGGGTATTTAGTATCTGAATTGATAGGGTAGTGTATGAGGTTAATAGGGATAATAGAGAATAAGTAATAACTTGTGTCTGCAGATGAATGTAGGGCATACAAAATTGACATTAGTATCTTACACTCTATATGCGTTGATGTTGCTTTCATTTAATCAGTTCTATGATATCTTCGACCCAATTGACCAATGCCTGCTCTCAACTAAACTAACATCAATTAAACCAATAGACTTTCTGAGTATATATATATATATATATATATATATAAACAGTATATATCTGGTACCTTCTATCTCAGGGTTAACTTTAAAAGCACACATTGTACAGTAACAAGTTTAATATAGAGTTCACACAACCAAGGATAAACTACAAATGTCTTTTAAGTCAATAAACAGCTATAACTTCAAACGGAGCTGTAAAACAGGCAGGTAAACCCAAGGAATAGTACATATGGAGTACGACAGCCACACTAGAAAAATCTGGATCAATAGATAATAGGTAACTAAGTACCCCGTTATGTAGAGTTACCAGTGTCCCAGGGGTTAACCAACACCTCTACTGTGTAGCTTTACTGATCTAAGCATAGATGGCAGCAAAGACTGGGTACGTTTTTGTACATACTGCCACAAGACGGATAATGTCGGATTACTGAAATTGCCATAGGTTAGTATAATCCAATAGCCATGTGTCCCCTTCGTAGCGCATTGCTTCTTGCAGCTACCAATATCGTGCTGAGGTCTCCCGCTTACACTCAGTGTTGCCAGTATCCAGATTTCAGCTCCCAAAACCTTAAACAGATCAATATCGCCTACCGGAAGGTAGGCCTCAAGATCCCAGACCCTAAGTATGAAGGGCTCAGCAGGAGGACCATTTTGCTGCACAACGGATATAGGTCTGTCCACAGTAGCAGGCTTTCTAAGTGACCACTCTATTAGATCAGAGTGTGATTCCGATGCTTCTACGCTAGCCCATGAAAATCGGCTCCGAATTAGCATTGCGCTGTACTGTGTATACTCTGCTTTAACAGAACTGGGCTGTGTGGGATTCTGACACTTACAGAGAACCGCTGGTTCCACTATATTAGGTTCAGGGCTCCGGGCATCTATACCACATTCCTCCATTAGATCTTGAGACACGTCTGTTCTTTTATGCGGTATATCTGATATACCATAACTGGTCACTTCCTCAGGCAAACTTGCTATCGGCGTATCTCGTTTCCGGTCCACAGCCTCTCTCAGCTCCTCCATGAGTGCATGTTGATGGGCATCTAAGGAGAGCAGTAAGTTGTGTAGTGAAGATATAATTTGCCTTTCCATAGCGTAGTTTAAGGCTTAGGTGATGTGTTAAAGAAGTATCTCTGGCAGCAACTACAGTTCATTCTCTAATATGGCGGCTCACCTCATGAAGCAATCCTATTAGGCCAAGGAATCTTAGTGCCGTTCTAGTATCTAACACCTTATGTCAGTGGCCTATAATGTTTGTCCTGTATTCTAGGGCTTAGTGAAGAGAAACATTAATGCCTGATAATCCTTAACTTGCTTATTATGTTGAGCAATTTGATCAAACAGCAGGAGCTCTTTAAAGACACGTCTGGTTGCTTTGGCTGTTGGCTCCACCCCCCCCGGTAAGTATTTTTTTATGTACTAACAGATGTACAGGAGTCATATTCTGCACACAGACACCAAGATTACAAGTTGTGCGCTAAACCCGGTGCGTAAATAACGCAAAAAATTTAGTGCTACCGCACTTTCCATAGCGCTGCCATTACAAGTTACAGGGAAACCTTCTTGTGCTATGCGTTATGGTTCGTTAAGCTCCATATCGCCCAAAAGCCAAGGCCTGACTTGACGTGCTTGTGGACGTTTTCCTCCCATAGACATCAGTGGAGAGAAAGTGTTGCAAAAAACTAACACCTGCAATCGCGGAATGGCAATTGCTATCACGCAATCCCCATTGATGTCTATGTGGAAAAGAAGTAACACCGTAACATAAACCCCTAGTCTAAATACCCCTAATCCACCGCCCCAGACATTGTTGACACTAAATAAAGTGATTAACCCCTAAACCGCCTCCCCCGCATCGCTAACACCTAAATACACCTGTTAACCCTTAAACTGCTGGCCCCCATATTGCAACTACTATAATAAAGCTATTAACCCCTAAACCGCCGGCCCCCCACATTGCAACTACTATAATAAAGCTATTAACCCCTAAACTGGAGGCCCCCACATCGCAACTACTAAACTAAATCTATTAACCCCAAAAAACTCGGCCCATCACATCACAACTACTATAATAAAGCTATTATAACACCCCCTAACTTTAAATTCAAGTTACAATTTAACTATCTTAAAATAAATAAAAACATTCCTGTGAAATAAAAAAAGCTAAGCTTAAACTATAAATAAAGCTAACATAACTATTTGAAAAAATAAACGAAAAATAAAAAAACTAAGTTACAAAATTAAAAAATCCTAACACTACGAAAAAAAAAAATAACATTACAAAAAAAAAACACTAAAATTGCGAAAAATAAAAAACCTCTAAGATTACAAAAAATAATAAACAAAATTATCCAAAATAATAAAAATTAAACCTAATCTAATACCCCAAAAAAACAAAAAAGCCAACCCAAAATAAAAAAAACCCTAATCTAACAATAAACTACCAATAACCCCTAAAAGGGCCTTTTGTAGGGCATTGCCCTGAAGCAATCAGCTCTTTTACCTAAAAAAATTACAAAGTACCCCCTAAAAGTAAACCCCCCACCCAACCAACCCTCAAAATAAAAAAAACTCTAAAAAACCTAAGATACCCATTGCCCCTAAAGGGGCATTTGTATGGGCATTGCACTTAAAACAGCAATCAGCTCTTTTGCTGCCCATTAAAATAAAAAATCCCTAATCTAAAAAAAAAAACACCCAAAAAAACAAAGTCTAACCCCAAAATAGGTACTCACAGTTCCTGAAGTCCGGTGGTAAAGGTCTTCTTCCAGGCCGCTCCATCTTCATCCAATGCAGGACCATCTTCTTCCCGGAGGTGCGGACAGTCTTCCCCGATGCGCAGATCCGGAGCAGCGGTCCTCAGCGGCGTAGAGGCTTCTCCTCATGCGATCTCCGCCGCACACTGAAGATTGAATGCAAGGTACCCCTTTTATATTTGGGGTACCTTGCATTCCTATTGGCTGACATTTTTAAATTAGCCAATAGGATGAGAGCTGCTTAAATCCTATTGGCTGATTTGAACAGCCAATAGGATTTAAGCAACTCTTATCCTATTGGCTGATTTGAATATTTCAGCCAATAGGAATGTAAGGTACCCCAAATATAAAAGGGTTACCTTGGATTTAATCTTCAGTGTGCGGCGGAGATCGCATGAAGAGGAAGCTCCGCACTGGATGTCGCCGTCGCTGCCGGTCCTGCTCTGCTCCGCGCCACCGGGATGAAGATAGAAGATGCCCCCGCAATGGATGAAGATGTCGCCGCCTGAATGAAGATGGATATCCGGACTTCAGGAACTGTGAGTAATTTTTGGGGGGTTAGTGTTAGATTTTTTATTAATTTTTTGGGGTGTTTTTTTTTTATTAGGGCTTTTTTTTTTAATGGGCACTAAAGAGCTGATTGCCCATACAAATGCCCCTTTAGGGGCAATGGGTAGCGTAGGTTTTTTTTAGACTTAGGTTTTGTTTTGGGGAGGGGTCGGTCGGTTGGGTGGGGGGTTTTACCGTTAGGCGGTGCTTTGTAATTTTTTTATGTAAAAGAGCTGTTTAATATTGTAACTTTAATTTTTAAGTTAGAAGGTGTTAGGTTTAGGGGTTAATAGTTTAATTTAATGTGTCACGATGTGGGGGGCCGGCGGTTTAGGGGTTAATAGGTTTAGTATTTGCGATGTGGGGGGCTGGCGGTTTAGGGGTTAGTAGGTTTAGTATTTGCGATGTGGGGGGCCGGTGGTTTATGGGTGAATACTTTATTTTAGTGTTGGCTATGTGGGTGGGTGGTGGATTAGGGGTTAATAGGTTTATTATAGTATTTGCGATGGGGGGGTGGTGGTTTAGGAGTTTAATAGGTAGTTTATGGGTGTTAGTGTACTTTGTAACATTTTGTTATGAGTTTTGTGAAACAATTTTTTTTCCAAAATCCATAACTACTGGTCTCTGATCACAGAATGGATCACGGCGGTATAAGCTATAATGCTAGCGTAATAGCCAGACCGCACAACCTGTAATACAGGCGCAATGAAAATTCCACACTCAAAAGCCATTTTTGGAGTGCGGAATAGAGAGTTGTGGTACAGGCTAAAATGCTTGCGGTATAGCTGTACCGCCGCAACCTTTAATACGGGAGACTTGCCATTCCGCACGCAAAGGCCAATTTTTCAGAGGTATAGCCGTACCGCAAAACTTCCATTATTTCATGCCTGAGGAAACGACCGGTTACGGTCGAGAAACGCGTAGCGGTACTTTGTATGGAATAAATATCTTTTTGCTTTTATCGGCAATTTGCAAGGGTCAAGGTGTCACACATTATTTGCAGTGTGAATTTAATACAGCAATATCACGCTGGTCAAGAAAGTGAGCGATCCGACACAGGAGTCAGACAGAATCACTCGACCTGCATACAGACGCAGTATACCACAGACATCAGTGTACTAACCACTGTGAGTGTTAGCCGGCTTGTCAGCACCGGTCATAGTACGGTGCATTTACATTTGGTAAGCATTTTTGATTCATTTTACCTTGAAGTTATCTCAAACTTTATTACGCTATGTGGCGCCCTCTTTTTCAACTTTAATTCTACAGAATCCCCACACCGAGGATCAGAGGAGCTGCCATCAACGGAACAACAACCACCACGGAGCTGCATTCACTCCACCCTTCTTGTCTCATAGGAGTCATTTGGCAATATCGATCCAATCATCAAACTGACGGTTTGTGCAGTGACTGATTCACATTTTTCTTTAGCGCACCCCTATTGTTTGGATCCCTCCCTGGATTCCAAATTTGTTTTTCCTAGCCTTGTAATTTTGCCTAGAAGAGATAATTAGTAAACACATTTTACCTTTCTGTAATGGGTAGGGGGCACCCTTGAATAGCCAAATATAGTAGACTGAGCTGGAATATGTAGCTATAATCTGAGTCAGACAATTGTACTATGTAACAATAAGATGGCAATACATCATAAAGTAAACATTAATAGTATAATGCTATATAAAAAATGGCAATATAATTGACATACAAATGACCAATTTAGGGCGAACGGAGGGATATTCACTATCTGAATTCCCTTTAATTTGTAACAAGGGTTGGTAGGAATGATGTAGTGTAATGTAATATAAAAGTGAATAGTCCTTAGAAGACTAGCTGTGATAAAGTCTCATTAGAGATGATGGTATCAGATGTTGATAGATGACTGAGCCAATGTAGGCAGCTATCTGTAGGGGATCAAGGCCACTATCCGGATTCAGTAATCTGCAGGCAAAAAAGGACAGATGCGCCACATGGCCCAATATTGATGTAGCACCCCTAGTGGTACAGAAGGAGCAGTCTGGGATCAATTAACAGTTACCCAGAAGACTGGCCTCCGGTAGATGATCAGTGGTCTGCAGAGAAATATACAGAAAACAGGGTGCCTATATGGCCCAGTATTGTTTGTGCAAATGGGATATGGTAAGAAGAAAAAAAATGCACTCACATTTGGTGAAGCACCTCCCTTGGTGCAGTAGAGGCAAACTGGGATCAATATAGTCACCCAGTAGACTTAGTCTCCAGTAAACAGGAACTTCCCAGCAATCCAAAGCCCTAGTAAGGGCGTGAAGACAAATGCAGTCATCAGCAAGTGGTAAGCCTGATGAAACAGCCACTGGTTGGCTGAGAAACGCGTTGCTATTTATTTTATATTTTTAATAAAGTAAATTTTACTTACTCATCTACCGGAGGCCAGTCTTCTGGGTGACTGTTAATTGATCCCAGATTGCTCATTCTGTACCACTAGGGGTGCTACATCACATGCGAGTGTATTTGTCATATACATCATTTGATTTTATCATACAATATTGGGCCATGTGGCGCATCTGTCCTTTTTTGCCTACATTTTACTTTTGATCTACGCAAAATGCTTAAAGAGACAGTCAAGTCAAAATTAAACTTTAATGATTCATATAGGGCATGCGAGTTTAAACAACTTCCCCATTTACTTTTATCATCAAATTTGCTTTGTTCTCTTGGTATTTCTTTGTTAAAGGCTAAAACTAGGTAGGCTCAATGGCTGATTTCTAAGCTATTGAAGGCCGCCACATATGTCAGTGCATTTTGATATTTTTTCACCGCTAGACAGTGCGTTATTTCACTCCCCTATAGCGCTGCTATTACAGGTTTGCAAAAAGCAGGCTTGAGCGGGCGATATGGTGGCATTGAGCTCCATGCTTCATCCAAATACAAGCGCTGCTTTGACGTGCTCATGCACGATTTCCCCATGGACATCAATGGGGAGAGCCGGCAAAAAAAAAAAGCCTAACACCTACGATTGGGGAAACAAAAGCTCCGTAACGCAGCCCCATTGATGTCTATGGGGAAAGAAAAATGCATGTTTAAACACCCTAACATAAAAACCACGTCTAAACACCCCTAATCTGCCGCCCCCGACATTGCCGCCACCTACATAATGTTCTTAACCCCTAATCTACTGCCCTTAACATCGCCGCCACCTACATTACAGTTATTAACCCCTAATCTGCCGCCCCCAATGTCGCCGCCACTATACTAAAGTTATTAACCCCTAAACCTCTGGCCTACAACATCACTAACACTAAATAAATATATTAACCCCTAAACCTAACACTAACGTAACCCTAACCCTAACACCTCCTAACTTAAATATAATTAAAATAAATCTAAATACAACTTTAAATTATTACCTAAATAATACCTATTTAAAACTAAATACTTACCTGTAAAATAAAACCTAAGCTAGCTACAATATAACTAATAGTTATATTGTAGCTATCTTAGGTTTTATTTTTATTTCACAGCTAAGTTTGTATTTATTTTAACTAGGTAGACTAGTTTGTAAATAGTTATTAACTATTTAATAAATACCTAGTTATAATAAAACCTAACTTGCCTTACACTAAAAACTGACATTACAATAAAATAAATTAAATTAAATTAAAAATAAAAAAAATAAAAAACGAAATTATCAAAAAAACAAACGAATTACTCCTAATCTTATAGACCTATCAAAATAAAAAAGCCCTCCCCCAATAAAAAAAACCCTAGCCTACACTAAAGAATTCTATCAGCCAATTGGAATGTAAGGGACGCCATCTTGGATGACATACCTTAAAGAGAAACTTAATTCTACGTTGACCATCGGAAGAAGAGGATGTTCCGCGCCGGATGTCTTGAAGATGGACCCGCTCCGCGCCGGATAGATGAAGATAGAAGATGCCGTCTGGGTGAAGACTTCTGCCCGCTTGGATGAAGACTTCTGCTGGCTTCTATGAGGACTTCAGCCCACTTGGATGAAGACTTCTGCCAGCTTTGATGAGGATGGATGTCCGGTCTTCGAAAACTGTAAGTGGATCGTTGGGGGTTAGTGTTAGATTTTTTTAAGGGTTTATTGAGTGGGTTTTATTTTTAGATTAGGGTTTGGGCAATGTAAAAGAGCTAAATGCCCTTTTAAGGGCAATGCCCATCCAAATGCCCTCTTCAGGGCAATGGTTATCTTAAGTTTATTTAGCTAGGTTTTTATTTGGGGGGCTTGGTTGGGTGGGTGGTGGGTTTTACTGTTGGGGGGGATGTTTGTATTTTTAATTGCTATGTAAAAGAGCTGATTTCTTTGGGGCAATGCCCAGCATTTTAAGGGCCATTGGAAGTGTAGTGTAGGCTAGGGATTTTTTATTTTGAGGGCTTTTTTATTTTGATAGGGCTATTAGATTAGGAGTAATTCGTTTTTGTTTTTGATAATTTAGTTTTTTATTTTGTGTAATTTAGTGTTTATTTTTTTGTAATTTAGATAAATGTATTTGATTAATTTATTTTATTTTATTGTAGTGTTAGGTTTTAGTGTAAGGCAGGTTAGGTTTTATTTTACAGGTAACTTTGTATTTATTTTAACTAGGTAGCTAGTAAATAGTTAATAACTATTTACTAACTAGTCTACCTAGTTAAAATAAATACAAACTTACCTGTGAAATAAAAATAAAACCTAAAATAGCTACAATGTAACTATTAGTTATATTTTAGCTAGCTTAGGTTTTATTTTACAGGTGAGTATTTAGTTTTAAATAGGAATTATTTAGGTAATAATAGTAAGTTTTATTTATATTTATTTTATTTATATTTAAGTTAGGGGGTGTTAGGGTTACGTTGAGGTTAGGGTTAGGTTTAGGGGTTAATAGGTTTATTATAGCGGCGGTGTGGGCGGACGGCAGATTAGGGATTAATAATATTTAACTAGTGTTTGCGATGCGGAAGGGTAGCGGTTTAGTGGGTTAATCATTGTATTATAGTGGCAACGATGTCGGAAAGCAGCAGAATAGGGGTTAATACATTTTTTAAGTGGAGGCGGAAGATTAGGGGTTAATAATTTTATTTGAGTGTTTGTGATGCGGGAGGGCCTTGGTTTAGGGGTTTATAGGTAGTTTATGGGTGTTAGTGTACTCTGTGACAGTTTAGTTATGAGTTTTATGGTACAACTTTGTAGCATAAAACTCATAACTACTGACTTTAGATTGCGGTATGGATCTTGTCATTTTAGGCTGTACCGCTCACTTTTTGGCCTCACCACAAAACTCATAATACCGTCGCTATGGGAGTCCCATTGAAAAAGGAATATTCTTAAAGTGCGGTACTGACGTTGCGTGACGGCCAAAAAGGTGTGCGGAACACCTATTCTGACAAGACTTGTAATAGCGGCGTTAGGGAAAAAGCATCGTTATGAAGCATAACAATGTTTTTTCACTCATAACGCAAAACTTGTAATCTAGCTGAGTGTTAGTTATGCAAAACTGGGGAATAGGTAATAAAGGGATTATCTATCTTTTTAAACAATAAAAAGTAGACTGTCCCTTTAAACCCTTGATGACCACAATGTACCTTGTACGTCGCTGGTTGTTAAGGGTTATTTGGCTGTAATAGCACAGGTCTCGCCGCCAGACCTTATGAAACAGTGCGGTGTCGCTGCAGGCGGCGAGACTGCGCAATAAAAAAACAAGCCTCATTGAAAGACCTGCATTATACCATTAAGCGGGTTAAATAGTGTAATTATGAATTTACAACATGTTACAGTTAGTCAAGTTTCAGGGCATCTAGGTTATATAACAGAAGACTCTTGATCTTAGTGACATAGGTTTAATTCCTTTTTAGTCAATTAATTAGAAAAGGATTTCAAAATCTTATGTGTCACCTACATGACTGATTGTACATTTTCAACCATATGTGGCTAAATTGACAGCTGGTGTCTTAAAGGGATATAAAACCCAAAACTTTTCTTTTGTGATTTAGACAGAGCATACCATTTAAAAAAAATCCAATTTACTTCTTTTATCAAATTTGCTTAGTTCCCATGATATTCTGTGTTGAAGAGATACCTAGGTAGGCATCTGGCGCACTATATGGCAGGAAATAGTGCTGCCATCTAGTGTTCTTGGAAATGGATAACATTCTTGCAAAACTGCTGCCCCATAGTACTCCAGAAAAGGGCCAGCTACTAAGCATACATCTCTGCTGTTCAACAAAAGACACCAACAGAAATAACACAATGTGATAATAGAAGTAAATTAGAAAAAAGTTTAAAATTGCATGTTCTATCTGAATCATGAAATAATTGTTTATGCGGTGCAGGCTCACATAGAATCTATTATATTATGTATATATTATGTAGTTTATATTATGTATATATTATGTAGTTTATATTATGTATATATTATGTAGTTTATATTATATATATATATATATATATATAATGTACTTTATATTATGTATATATTATATAGTTTATATTATGTAATATTATGTACTTTATATTATGTATATATTATGTAGTTTATATTATGTATATATTATGTAGTTTATATTATATATATATATATATATATATATAATGTACTTTATATTATGTATATATTATGTAGTTTATATTATGTATATATTATGTAGTTTATATTATATATATATATATATATATAATGTACTTTATATTATGTATATATTATGTAGTTTATATTATGTATATATTATGTAGTTTATATTATATATATATATATATATATATATATATATAATGTACTTTATATTATGTATATATTATGTAGTTTATATTATGTATATATTATGTAGTTTATATTATATATATATATATATATATATATATATAATGTACTTTATATTATGTATATATTATATAGTTTATATTATGTAATATTATGTACTTTATATTATGTATATATTATGTAGTTTATATATATATATATATATATAATGTACTTTATATTATGTATATATTATGTACTTTATATTATGTATATATTATGTAGTTTATATTATGTAATATTATGTAGTTTATAATATGTATATATTATGTAGTTTATATTATATATATATATATATATATATATATATATATATATATTATGTAGTTTATATTATATATATATATATATATATATATATAATGTACTTTATATTATGTATATATTATGTATTTTATATTATATATATATATTATGTACTTTATATTATGTATATATTATGTACTTTATATTATGTATATATTATATAGTTTATATTATGTATATATTATGTAGTTTATATTTTATATATATATATATATATTATGTAGTTTATAGTATGTATGTATTATGTAGTTTATATTATATATATATTATGTAGTTTATAGTATGTATATATTATGTAGTTTATATTATGTATATATTATGTAGTTTATATTATATATATATTATGTAGTTTATATTATATATATATATATATTATGTATATATTATGTAGTTTATATTATATATATATATATATAATGTACTTTATATTATGTATATATTATGTAGTTTATATTATGTATATATTATGTAGTTTATATTATATATATATATATATATATATATAATGTACTTTATATTATGTATATATTATATAGTTTATATTATGTAATATTATGTACTTTATATTATGTTTATATTATGTAGTTTATATTATATATATATAATGTACTTTATATTATGTATATATTATGTAGTTTATATTATGTAATATTATGTAGTTTATATTATATATATATATATATGTATATTATGTAGTTTATATTATATATATATATATATATATATATATATAATGTACTTTATATTATGTATATATTATGTATTTTATATTATATATATATATATTATGTACTTTATATTATGTATATATTATGTACTTTATATTATGTATATATTATATAGTTTATATTATGTATGTATTATGTAGTTTATATTATATATATATATATATATTATGTAGTTTATAGTATGTATATATTATGTAGTTTATATTATATATATATTATGTAGTTTATAGTATGTATATATTATGTAGTTTATATTATGTATATATTATGTAGTTTATATTATATATATATTATGTAGTTTATATTATATATATATATTATGTATATATTATGTAGTTTATATTATATATATATATATATATATATATTATGTAGTTTATAGTATGTATATATTATGTAGTTTATATTATATATATATTATGTAGTTTATATTATGTAATATTATGTAGTTTATATTATGTATATATTATGTAGTTTATAGTATGTATATATTATGTTGTTTATATTATGTATATATTATGTCGTTTATATTATATGTATATATATATAAATATATATTATGTAGTTTATATTATGTATATATTATGTAGTTTATATTATGTAGTTTATATTATATATATTATGTAGTTTATATTATGTATATATTATGTAGTTTATATTTATATATATATATATATATATATATATATATGTATATATTATGTAGTTTATATTATATATATATATATATATATATATATATAATTTATATATATTATGTAGTTTATATTATATATATATTATGTAGTTTATATTATGTATAGAATATGTAGTTTATATTATGTATATATTATGTAGTTTATATTATAGATATATATTATGTAGTTTATATTATGTAGTTTATATTATGTATATATTATGTAGTTTATATTATGTATATATTATGTAGTTTATATTATATATATATATCATGTAGTTTATATTATATATATATATATATATATATATATATATTATCGTTTATATTATGTATATATTATGTAGTTTATATTATGTATATATTATGTAGTTTATATTATGTATATATTATGTAGTTTATATTATGTAGTTTATATTATGTATATATTATGTAGTTTATATTATATATATATATTATGTAGTTGATATTATATATATATATATATATATATATATATATATATATTATGGCATTTATATTATGTAGTTTATATTATGTATATATCATGTAGTTTATATTATATATATATATTATGTAGTTTATATTATGTACTTTATATTATGTATATATTATGTAGTTTAAAATATGTATATATCATGTAGTTTATATTATGTAGTTTCATTGCTACACAATATTCAAAATAATGAGATGAGTATAAACTTGGAGTGCCAAATATTTGAGTATTATTAAGTAAATGATTTTTATGAGCTGAAATCTACATATTGCTCAAATAAATAAAGTAAGCAATATAGACTTGTTGTAAATTACTTAGAGCTTTAATTTAAATCTATGTACCCTCTTAGAGAATATATTTAAAGGGACAGTCTACCCCAGAATTGTTATTGTTTAAAAAAGATAGGTAATCCCTTTATTACCCATTCCCCAGTTTTGCATAACCAAAATGGTTATATTAATATACTTTTTACCTCTGTGATTACCTTGTATCTAAGCCTATGCCCCCTTATTTTAGTTCTTTTGACAGACTTGCATTTTAGCCCATCAGTTCAGACTCATAAATAACTCCACTGGAGTGAGTACAATGTTATCTATATGGCCCACATGAACTAGGGCTGTCTAGCTGTGAAAAACTGTCAAAATGCACTAAGATAAGTGGCAGCCTTCAATTGCTTAGAAATTAGCATATGAGCCTTCAACAAAGAATACAAAGAGAACAAAACAAATTTGATGATAAAAGTCAATTGGAAAGTTGTTTAAAATTGCATGCCCTATTTGAATGATGAAAGTTTAATTTTGACTAGGCTGTCACTTTAACATGCCAGGACAGCAAATCACAAAATCCTATCATTATAAATACCAAAGATAAAAAATAAATAAAAATATCTGACATATGGCCACATTTATACGCCATCTTTTAAGTGGTGCGTAGCTGCACTACCTCAAACATATATTATAGAAATGCATATTTATAATAATTAGGCATAGCATATAATAATGTTAGATAGCATGTAGTCAAACACAAGCAAATTCAATAGATAGTACAACACTAAGGGCTAGATTACGAGTGGCAAGCTAACTATTGCGCGCAAGCGAAAAGGTTTTTTTGCAGCTCTTTGCGTGCATCGGAAGTAGCACGTCTATTACGAGATGAAAGTAAATGCGTTTGTTCAAACGCAATTGAATTTAACGTGCATCAGGATAGCACGACTTCAGTGCTCATGTTAACTTTTTACGCTCGACTAAAAGGTTGCACAATATGCTTTAAAAGTACAGTTACACTTATAATAAAACTGTCTAATAAAAATATTTAAAAAAAATTGCAATAAAAAGTTATAAGGGCTCAAAGATATGAGGTCTCAGGTGTTGACATGCAAAGGGCTTGAACCTTGAGATATATACATGTCTAAATATATATATATATATTATTTTTATTATTATCAGGTATTTGTAGAGCGCAGGTATTTGTAGATTCCGCAGCGCTATAAACATAGGCGGTATACAAGATAACAGTTATAGGGATCAAATGAGTAGAGGGCCCTGCCGAGAGTTGCACTGTTGTAGTCGGCTCTTATAAAGGGGATCTACAAACAGCTGGGCTCATAGGCTTACATGCTAAGAGGGTTCAAGGGGATAGCAATGGAGTTATGCATCTCTGAAAAGTCTTTAGGAAGCGCTTGAAGCTTTCAAAACTAGAGGAGAGTCTTGTGGAGCATGGCAGAGAGTTCCATATGGGAGTCAGTCTGGAGAAGTCCTGTAAATGGGAATGTGAGGAGGTAACAAGAGAGGAGGAGAAGAGGAGGTCCTAAGCAGAGTGAAGAGGACGGGAGGGAGAGTATCTAGAGACAAGATCTGAGATATAGGGGGAAGCAGTGCAGTTGAGGGCTTTGTATGTCAGAGCCAGAATTTGTGTTTAATTCTGGAGGCAAGAGCAAGCCAGTGAAGGGATTGGCAGATAGGTGCAGCAGCTGAAGAGCGACGTGTAAGGAAGATAAAAAATATGAACAACCAGCACAGTCCTGTATAGGAGTACTACAATGAACAACTGCTAAGCTCAAAAATATCCAAAACAGCAAAGAAAGGTGTAGACTCCAATCCAAGTGAAAAAACATTTTTACATGGGATAAGATCCAAGCAAACACAACGTTTCCAGTACACACCCCTTAGTCATGGGATGACAGGTCTAAGGGGTGTGTTCCCAAAACATTGTGTTTGCTTGGATCTTATCCCATGTAAGCAATAAAAAGTTTTTCACTTGGATTGGAGTCTACACCTTTCTTCTCTGTGTAAGGAAGGCGAGCCTGGCAGAGGCATTCATTCATGGATTGTAACGGAGCTAGACGGTAGCTAAGGATACCAGAAAGGATAGAGTTGCAGTAGCCAAGGCGGGAAAGGATAAGATAGTGGATTAAAATCTTAGTTGATTCTTGTGTAAGGAAATGTTGAATTTTAGAGATGTTTTTAAGGTGGAAGTGGTAGGCTTTAGCCAAGGACTGAATGTGAGAATTGAAAGAAAGATCTGAGTCAAGAGTGACCCCAAGACATCAGGCATGCGGGGTAGGGGTAACGATGGAGTTATCGACAGTTATAGAGAAATGGGGAGGGAGATTTTTGAAGAAGGGGAAAGATAAGAAGCTCAGTTTTAGAGAGATTTAGCTTAAGTTTGTGAGAGGAAATCCAGGATGAGATATGAGAAAGACACCAATCAACCAAACACAAGCTTGCTTTTTAAGACTGCCAGGAGTACCACTGTTCAAGCAGAATAATGCAAACTCCAGGGTCACGGAAGCACACGGCTTTCACTTTTAACTTCACTTTTACCACAGTTCCATTACTTAACATGGTAGCCCCCCTTGTACCTTACACCATACAGGCAGGGATACTTCCTAGAAGCGAATACTCCGGGATCCAGAGGGAGGGAAACCACGCCGTCACCGTGAACCACCTTCCTTCTCACCGAACAAACAATCCATTAGTTGGAACCGGAAGTGACATAAACAGACAGATATCACCGGGTTTGCAAGAATTTTATCCATTGACTTCTGTAGAGATTACACAAATTGCTACATAAAAGGAAAAAGGGTTCCTCCATACCCTTAAGCGAATCCAAAATCTTGAAAAGAAAGTTTCCAACAACAGCAGAAATAAAAAGTTCAAAATACTTTATTCCATAAGTTAAAACTTGATGGATTCCATAAACCAATAATGTGTTAAAACACATACAGAAGAACTGGTCTAACACGTTTTGGCTTAGCACATTGCCGTATTCATAGACCTGACCACTTCTTACCAATGTATCATATATATAGGCATATAGCTTAGTTACAGCAATTAGTTACACATGTGAAGCAATTCTATTACCTCCTTGCATACATCATATTTAATTACTGTATATGGAGGTGTATAACAGAAAATCCCTGCAAAATCACAGCAAAGCAGGCAGGAGACAATCATATATATATATACATTATTCATATTCCTGATCATATCACAGATTCCCAATACAAAGGACATTTTAGGTGATTTCCTGGGTTGGGTAATATTAGCTATATTATTAATTACTAAAAAAAAATAATGAATATCAAAAAACACTCAGAATATTGCGTAAATAGAAATAATAGTAATCCATTTATTCCCAGTAGTTTATAATAGCAAATTCTGAATTATAGCCAAAAGGGATTTGTGTCTATAATTTAAAAATCCAATATATCTCCTTTCTGCTTAACAATTGCGTTTTATCTCCTCCTCTGATTGGTGCTTTGATGACTTCTATTGCATTCCATCTAAAGAAACTTATGTTCTGATTATGTTCATAGATGAAATGTTTTACCAAAGCTGAGCATGGTTCATTATTTACACAAAAAGAAAATTATTAAACTGTTAAAACACAAACAATAATAAATCAAACAAAAAACAATGTGTTAGTGCAAAAAGGATATGTCCAAAAAAGTAAATTGGAGACTAAATTCCAACTCCAAATGTGCATAAGTGACCCCATGGATTATTTCTCAGTGTAAATGAATGCTGCAGTCGAACTCCAAGGGGGATATTTATCAAAGCGTCAATCTCTGTGCATTCGCCGGCGTCAATATGCTCGCCAGACATCGCTGACGCGGATCTGCATACGATGCCCTTATTTATTAAAAAAAAGTCAAAAACACGCGATGAGCATCGGACTGTTGTTAACTAACAGTCATCGATGTCGCTGTTCTGTTTTTCCCCAACTTTATTTATACCACTTCATTACTGTCCATAAACAAGCATATTTCTCTAAAGCTAATCTTTTATTTTTCATCTGTTAATGTTCAAGAAATAGCTAGATTTATACCTGAACAAACAATATCTCATAGAAAGTTATTTTTATATTTATTTGTTATACAAAAAAATCTGATACTTTCACATAAATTAATGTGTATTTGTATTTCTAGAAGTCATTATATGCTTTTATCTTATGTTTTTTTTTTTTATAAATGATTATTAATGCCAGAATTTGTACATATATCTTTGCACATACTTGTGTATATATATATATATATATATACAGGGAGTGCAGTATTATTAGGCAAGTTGTATTTTTGAGGATTAATTTTATTATTGAACAACAACCATGTTCTCAATGAACCCAAAAAACTCATTAATATCAAAGCTGAATAGTTTTGGAAGTAGTTTTTAGTTTGTTTTTAGTTATAGCTATTTTAGGGGGATATCTGTGTGTGCAGGTGACTATTACTGTGCATAATTATTAGGCAACTTAACAAAAAACAAATATATACCCATTTCAATTATTTATTTTTACCAGTGAAACCAATATAACATCTCAACATTCACAAATATACATTTCTGACATTCAAAATCAAAACAAAAACAAATCAGTGACCAATATAGCCACCCTTCTTTGCAAGGACACTCAAAAGCCTGCCATCCATGGATTCTGTCAGTGTTTTGATCTGTTCACCATCAACATTGCGTGCAGCAGCAACCACAGCCTCCCAGACACTGTTCAGAGAGGTGTACTGTTTTCCCTCCTTGTAAATCTCACATTTGATGATGGACCACAGGTTCTCAATGGGGTTCAGATCAGGTGAACAAGGAGGCCATGTCATTAGATTTTCTTCTTTTATACCCTTTCTTGCCAGCCACGCTGTGGAGTACTTGGACGCGTGTGATGGAGCATTGTCCTGCATGAAAATCATGTTTTTCTTGAAGGATGCAGACTTCTTCCTGTACCACTGCTTGAAGAAGGTGTCTTCCAGAAATTGGCAGTAGGACTGGGAGTTGAGCTTGACTCCATCCTCAACCCGAAAAGGCCCCACAAGCTCATCTTTGATGATACCACCTCCACCCTGCTGGCGTCTGAGTCGGACTGGAGCTCTCTGCCCTTTACCAATCCAGCCACGGGCCCATCCATCTGGCCCATCAAGACTCACTCTCATTTCATCAGTCCATAAAACCTTAGAAAAATCAGTCTTGAGATATTTCTTGGCCCAGTCTTGACGTTTCAGCTTGTGTGTCTTGTTCAGTGGTGGTCGTCTTTCAGCCTTTCTTACCTTGGCCATGTCTCTGAGTATTGCACACCTTGTGCTTTTGGGCACTCCAGTGATGTTGCAGCTCTGAAATATGGCCAAACTGGTGGCAAGTGGCATCTTGGCAGCTGCACGCTTGACTTTTCTCAGTTCATGGGCAGTTATTTTGCGCCTTTGTTTTTCCACACGCTTCTTGCGACCCTGTTGACTATTTTGAATGAAACACTTGATTGTTCGATGATCACGCTTCAGAAGCTTTGCAATTTTAAGAGTGCTGCATCCCTCTGCAAGATATCTCACTATTTTTGACTTTTCTTAGCCTGTCAAGTCCTTCTTTTGACCCATTTTGCCAAAGGAAAGGAAGTTGCCTAATAATTATGCACACTTGATATAGGGTGTTGATGTCATTAGACCACACCCCTTCTCATTACAGAGATGCACATAACCTAATATGCTTAATTGGTAGTAGGCATTCGAGTCTATACAGCTTGGAGTAAGACAACATGCATAAAGAGGATGATGTGGTCAAAATACTCATTTGCCTAATAATTCTGCACACAGTGTATATATATATATATATATATATATATATATATATATCCAAATCTTTGTCACCAAGCACTCACGTTCCTTATATCCTTCTGCCCAGGTGCGGTGCATATATATATAAATACAATGTCAAAATAATAGAGACCGCACTCATGGGACTTAAAGTAAACAACTCATTGGTTTTTAATAACCTGTAACGTTTCTGGGTCTCCCCCTTTGTCAAACATAAAGAATAACAATAAACATACCTCCATATAAACCCTCTTACCCTGGTGCAAACATCCAGATCTGCCCGCTGTTACTTCCGGTAGCGTCTGCCGAGCGCAACTGCGCATGCACTGGGGGGCACTAAGAAAGTCCATACGGGCCAACTGAAAAGGCAAATAGAGAAAAAAAGACCGTAACTAAGCAACGGTCGGTCGTAAACAGACATTCTCATTACAGAACAGCCTAATGATCTAACAAAATAAGTATAAAAAATGTCACTATTTAAGATGTCAGATTAAATACATATAGTGAACATACTATTGTGTACAATTGTCCCTACTTGCTGAGCTTCATCATATTTTGATTTAAAGCATAATGGTAGAGTACAAATCATACGGCATACAGTGACCAGCCAGACTACTGGGGCATAATATATATCACTATAATTACTAGTGGACATTCAAAAGGACAAAGTTATGAGATACCCATGATTGCTCAGTTCTGTTTATATCATCTATCTATTACGGACCAGCCCTGAAAAGCACTATATTGTGCTGTAAAGCAATGGGCTGATAACTTGCTGGCCATGTATGCTGCTAGACAACTTAAGCATATATTTCTACAGTTGATCCAGTGCATTAGGGAATGTATACTACTTATATGTCAAAACATAAGCACATAGATAAATAGGACAAATCAGGTTATATGCATATTTTTCATATTATAGAAAGCATTGCAAGTCAAAGTGTGTATTAAGTCCTTTTGGGATCAGCGTGTCCAGGGTATGAATCCACCTGGACTCCTTCTGCAGCAACACTCTTCCCCTGTCACCCCCTCTTGGTAATAGGGGCATGTGGTCAATGATCACATATTTTAGATCTTTAGTTGTATGCTTATGTTTGGCAAAATACCTGGCTACTGGTTGTTCAGAGTCACCGTTGGTGATTGCAGCCCGTATGGCTGCCCTGTGATTCACCATCCTCGTACGCAGATCGTCCGTTGTCTTTCCCACATAAAATCTGCCACATATGCAATGTAACAGATAAATTATGAAAGTAGTTGTACATGTGACACGATATTTAATTTTGTACTTTTTGTTTGTCCATGGGTATGTAAATTGAGTACACTGAATTAATGCACTACATGTAGTGCATCCCAAGCACTTGAAACATCCTGTTTTCTTTCCTTGTTGAAGCCATGTAGAGTTGGTATACGCCTGTGCCATGTCAGGTCTCATGAGCATGTCCCTTAGAGATTTCCCTCTTCAGTAACTTATTCTTGGGGACCTGGTGTCATAGAGAGGTAATCCTCAGTTGCTTGAAATTATTTTCCAGTGTTCATCCAGTATATTCCTGTAGGAATTTTTGTCTGGACTATATTCTGTAACAAATGTTAGTCTTTCCATGTCTTGATCCACTTTTCTTTGTTTACTGCCAGTTAAGGCTTTTTGTTGAGTCATCACCCGAGCCTGCTGGTAAGCTTCGTTAATTATTTGGTCCTCATTTTTTCTTTCTTTGAATTTTTGATACATGTTCTTGAGTAGGTGACAGCTAGTATATAGCAACATTGAATTCCGGTCCGTCGGTTTAGAGTAAAGTTCTGTGTTCAATTTTCCAGAGTTCTTGGTAATTCTCAAGTCTAAGAAGTCAATGGAGTCACGGTGACATGTCATTGCAAAGTTTATTCAATTTGGTGAACCAATCATCCAAATCACATTGGGCACCCCGCCAGATCATCAACAAGTCATCAATATATCTCCTAAACAGGATAATGCGTGCATCTTCAAACATTTCAGGGTGTTCTCTTTCAAATACCCCTAGAAAGATGTTAGCGTACGTTGGGGCTACATTTGATCCCATAGCTGTTCCGGACCTTTGAAGGTAGTAGTGGCTCTCAAATTTAAAATAATTCATCCTTAGACAGAACTCTAGCAGCTGTGTTAATGCTTCAGTTGAAGGTCCAGTATAGGGATGTCTATATAGTTCCTTTCTGACTGCTTGTATTCCTTCATTATGGGGGATCACGATATATAGACTGGGCACGTCTAAGGTGACCAGTATATCTGTGTTCTCCATGCCATCAATTAGTTGTAGTAATCTTATAAGCTCGATTGAATCTTTCAGATAAGAAGGTATCCTTTGAACCAATGGTTGCAAAACTTTGTCCAAGTAAGTGGCAATGGGTTGTAATATTGAGCCCCTGGCAGACACGATAGGCCTGCCAGGTGGCTGACTTGGATTTTTATGCACTTTTGGGAGGGTGTATAGCACCGGTGTGATGGGATATTCAACCATTAGATATGTCAACAACGTTTGTGATATCTGTTCTTCTTTTCTCAATTCATTGAGATATTCATCAATCCTCTGTTTAAATCTTTGGATTGGATTACACGATAGCCTTTCGTATACAGTGGTATCATTTAATTGTGACATAATCTCTCTTTTATAGTTCACGTAATCTTGAATCACCAGAGCTCCCCCCTTGTCTGCCTCACAGATCACTGTCGTGGTGTTCTCCTTCAGGTTTTTCCGAGCTTGTCTCTCTTTCTTGGTTAAATTATTTCTGATGTTTGATCTGTTGTTCCTAACAGTCTCCAACATTTCTGTACTTGTAAGCCTAGAATAGGTCACTATACTGGGTTGTTGGCTCCTTGGATCAAATGTGCTATTTTTCTTCAATTCAGTGGGCCCCATTCCTGTGCCTGAAGGTGTATTTTTGTAGAATTCTTTTAATCTGAGTGTTCGTTGAAGATTCTACTGCCATATCAAATTCATTGGCATATGTGGTTGAAACAAAACTTAGACCTTTATTGAGCACATTTTTCTCCTCCTGGTTTAGTTCATAGCTACTTAAATTGATGATGTTGTCCATTAGTATCTCCGATTGTGTCTGAGTGGTCTGCCTCTCCCAGCGGTTATTGCGCCCCCCCTCCTCGTGTGGGGTCTTGGCGCTCCCCGTTTTTTGATCGTGTGGTCATGGGTACAGTTTCATCCCTCTGCCACTCTGTAGAGGTTGATGGAGCTTCATTGTCGGTAGCATTATCTGAACTATCAATGGTGGTTAGATTTCTGGGTTTATATACCCTGGGTCTTCTCCTTGTCATCCTATAGTTCCTTTCCTCAGGACTCAATGTCCACTGATATACCCGTCTCTCTCGATAATCGGTGGTAACTGCCTCCCACTTTTTTCTTTAAAAGCTATTAGCTCACCTTCATATTCTTTAATTTGTTTCTGTAGCTTTGTTAACCAGTCCTCCTGTTGATCTTGTTCTAATTTACTTAAATATCCACTTTCAAATTGTGTGATTTCTACCTCAAGGCTTTTTAATGTCATCCCAGTCTCCTCAATCACAAGCAACATCAGATCTAATGAGCATTTATTTAATATGCCGCACCATTTTTTGCAAATCACAGGATTATTTCTGCCTATGGTGGGCATATTCTTGATTCTGAAGCCTTTTGGTATATGCATTTTTTCATGGTAAGCGGATAGGTAGCAACCATGAAGTTTAAAGTCAATTTTCCTCTTTTTTAATTTGAGGATCTGGTTGTAAAGGTGGAAAGGTATTTCACGATGGGTTTTAATCACACCGCTGTCAAATCTTATGCGTGTGGCATCCTCAGCGCTAAATTGAAAAGTGTGTGCATATTCTCCTTCCTTTTCATTATCCATGGCTGTGGCATTCATTGTCACTGTAGCAATCAGGCTGTTCTGGCTGGATAGTTTGATATTAGCTAAAGATACTCCTCAGTCCGGGTGCTCTGTGGTGTATAGCAATTATTATACAAATCTTTGTCACCAAGCACTCACGTTCCTTATATCTTTCTGCCCAGGTGCGGTGCATATATATAAATACAATGTCAAAATAATAGAGACCGCACTCATGGGACTTAAAGTAAACACCTCAGTGGTTTTTAATAACCTGTAACGTTTTGGGTTCTCCCCCTTTGTCAAACATAAAGAATAACAATAAACATACCTCCATATAAACCCTCTTACCCCGGTGCAAGCATCCAGATCTGCCCGCTGTTACTTCCGGTAGCGCCTGCCGAGCGCAACTGCACATGCGCCGGGCGGCACTAAGGAAGCCCATACGGGCCAACTGAAAAGGCAAATAGAGAAAAAGGACTGTAACTAAGCAACGGTCATAAACAGACATTCTCATTACAGAACAGCCTAATGATCTAACAAAATAAGTATCAAAAATGTCACTATTTAAGATGTTAAATTAAATTCATATAGTGAACATACTATTGTGTACAATTGTCCCTACTTGCTGAGCTTCATCATATTTTGATTTAAAGCATAATGGTAGAGTACAAATCATACGGCATACAGTGACTAGCCGTGTTATGTCAGAAATCTTTTGCAAACATATTTACATGTGCCTAAATTCCTTTTTTGTTTTGAACAGTATTGTGTAAATGTATTATTATTCTGAGCAGGAATAATTGCAAATATAACATGCAATCAGGCTATCATGTATTTTTTTGCAATCAATGGATATTTTAAGGGCTGGGACAGTTTTTTCTCTGTACCTGTGTGGCCCTCCTGATTGCAATCTAGTTTTAAAAAACACCCCTACACAGGTGTTACAAAATGGGCTGGCATATAAGATGACATTTCTTACTGAAAAAGAAATTCAAGAGAAGGAAGAAATACACTGAAAATAGTATGACAGTAAAGAGGTGATTTTAATTTCTGCTGTATCTGATTCATGACAGTTTAATGTTAGGTGGGCTATCCCTTTGAGATATCATCTTAAGATTATATTGAATCAAATATCATTCAAATTTTAAAATCATTGTCTAAAATATTACACTGTGTGTCCTAATGTCAGCATCAATGCTTATCTTTAATACTAATTTCACATGTAGATACTTTCAAAGTATAATACACAATGTAACAAATGGCATTTACAAGTTCTGATGAGTGATCAATGACACAAGTATTGAGCAATTTGATTAGTTAGTGAAAGTTTAAAATGTATATTTGAATCAGATTGGCTGATGTCATAAATCATGTGATTATGCATATTCCAATCAAAAGTGGTTGAAAAATTCACTACTGTGTGGCGTTTGCATCATAATTGGTACAAAAAGTGCTGCGTCAAATTTGGTGCAAAGTAGAGACTGGGACTTGTATTATATACCTCAAAAATGATGCAAATAGATTTATAAAAAAATAAAAAGGAAGTTAGCTATATTATGTTGTGTATTTATTTCATTTTTATCTCTATATCTAATAGTGCAACAAGTTTGGGGCAAAACTTTGCACCAAATTTGGAGAAATAATATTGTCCCCTTGCTTTGTAATGAGAGACAAAGATGTAGCATAGTCCATAAGTAGTAATGTATTTTTCATTTTTATCCCTATATCTACTAGTGCATCAAATGTGGAGAAATAATATTGTTTGATTTAGAAAGGGTATACAATTTTAATAAAGTTTCTAATTTACTTTTATTATGTAATATGCTTCATTCTTTTGCAGCATCGAACATATGCTTTCTGTGTTTTCAGACTCCCATTGCTTTCTATGGCATCCGCAGCATCAAGGGTGGCGTTTTGAAAACTAGGTACCCTGCGTCGGAATAGACGTGAGCGTACCTGTTAAATGTTTGATAAATTGTAAAAATGGTAAAAAAAGAGTTGAATGTGAATTCTAAACATCTGTAATGACACAAGCATAGATCTGCGTCGAATTGAGATCGCGGGACCTTATATTTCGTTACACATTTTAACATTTGACGATCTTGACGCTTTGTTAACTACGGCGGATTAATCTCGCGTCAAATACGGTGCGGGATTCCAATGTATTATCAGTTGACGCTTTGATAAATATCCCCCCAAGGGTTAACCTCAAATAAAGCCAAGCGATTGTTGTATTTAAGTGTGTGATGTCACGTTGTGGGCGGAGACCAACCATCTGAACTGCAAACCGTAATCATAGACATTGTTTACAATATACAGTCTGTGTAATATATGGATGATCTAGCTGTGGTTGTTCTTTGCAAACCCCTGTGATTTTAACACATTTTTTAATAAATTGTTTTGACATTCATCTGAGTTCACTTCTATCTGCTCCTGCTGGAGTCTCCCATTGCTTTTATATCTAGAGCTTGATGTGAAGCTCTGCAGTATGTGAGTATTACATGTGAATTAACCCTGTAGTCTCAAAGGACTTCACCATTGGCAGCATTGATCTGTTTTATTTGAGGTTAACCCTTGGAGTTCGACTGCAGCATTCATTTGCACTGAGAAATAATCCCTGCGATCACTTATGCACATTTGGAGTTGGGATTTAGTCTCCAATTGACTTTTTTGGACATATCCTTTTTGCACTAACACATTGTTTTTTGTATGGTTCATTATTTACAATGGTTGGAGTATTTAAGGATGAAAACCAGGACCACAAACCAGGTTTCATCACTAAAGAGAAGGGGACTGAGGACAGAGCCTTGCGGTACCCCAACAGAAAGTGGTAACAGGGCAGAGGATGCCCCAGAGAAGGCTACACTAAGGGTATGGTTAGACAGATAGGAAGAAAGCCACACGAGAGCTCTGTCGCAAATGCCAAAGGATTGAAGGGTTTGTAGCAAAAGAGGGTGTTCAACAGTATCAAAGGCTGCAGACAGATCAAGGAGGATAAGCAGAGAGAAGTGATCTTTCCATTTTGCTGTAAGTAGGACGTTGGTAACCTTAACGATTGTTGTATCTGTGGAGTGATGGGGGTGAAATCCATATTGCAGTGGGTCAAGGAGGGAGTTTAATATAAGTAAATTGGATAGACGATTATATACTAACTTTTCAAGAAGCTTTGAGGCAAGAGGGAGTATTGAAATAGGGTGGTAGTTGGATGGGGAGGTTGGGTGGAGAGAAATGTTTTGAGGATAGGTGTGACCAGTGCATGTTTTAGAGATGAGGGAAATATACTGGTGCTGAGGGAGAGGTGGAAAATGTGTGTGAGTATAGGGGTAAGGGTAGAAGAGAGGGAGGGGAGTAGTTGTGAGGGGATGGGGTTGAGGGGACAGGTATAAGGGCAGAAACGCCTCGCCAGAAACACCAGTTATGAAGCAGCAGTCTAAAGACTGCTGCTCATAACCTGTCCACCTGCTCTGAGGAGGCGGACAGAGATCGCGTGAAATCAACCTGATCAAATACGATGGGGTTGATTGACACCCCTTCTAGCGTCCGATTGGCCATGAATCTGCAGGGAGCGGCGTGCACCAGCAGTTCACAAGAGCTGCTGGTGCAATGCTGAATCCGGAGAGTGTATTTCTCTCCGCATTCAGCGATGTCTGGCGGACATGATCCGCTGATTGGATCATGTCGGACAGACATTTCATAAATAGGCCCCAGAGTATAAATGCCACAGAAAGCAGTAAATTTAGTAAATTGGCAGGAGATGATGCAGGACCCAATTCACATACCAGAAGAGAGACTTAGACAGAGTACAAATGCCACAGATTGCAGTGAATATATATAAATAAATAAATATATATATATATATATGTTTATAATGATTATATATATATACATATGTGTGTAGATATGTATTTATATGTGTATATATGTATTTACAGACACATATAAACACATACATATACATGAAAGAGGTAATGTGGTGGGAATGTCAGGATATAGCCAGGATCTGGAATAGATTATTACATTTCTTAGGCAGACTTTTAGACTAACCATTAAAATTGACTGCTTCACAAGCATTACTGCATAAAAAGATCTCTAAATGTAATACCCATATTAACCAATTCACCAGACTCACCTGCACAACTACAAGAATCTGTATTTCAAAATGCTGGAAAGAGAGAGCTCCCAAATTTTGGGTCGAATAACATTTATTTATAAAATGTCAGAACAAGCAGCTTGGCTACAAAACACCACAGACAACTTTCAAAATACATGGTTTTATTGGATGTTACATGATAACAACTGACCTACATAACTTACTGCTATAAACCCCTATATAATAATATTTTTCCAATACCTTCATGAGACCTACATTACGGCAGACAATAGATGATTTGTGTATGTAAAGATAACCATGATATTTCAGCAAACGTTTATCTCCTGATGAGATGACTTGACCACCCGGCGAGATGACATCTTCCCCTTCCCCTCTTCTCCTTTATCTTTTCTTCTTCCTTTTGATTTCTATTCTCCTTTCTTTCTTTTTCTTAAATTTGTGTTGATATAAATTATGTTTTAGTCATTGTCTACAATTCTACAACTTATGTTTACATTAAAATAATTGAAGTTATGTATTATTATTATTATCGGTTATTTGTAGAGCACCAACAGATTCTGCAACGCTATAAACAAAGGGGCAGTACAACAAAACAATTATAGGCATCAAATGGGTAGAGGGCCCTGCCAAGAGTTGTACTGTTGTAGTCAGCTCTTAAGAAGGTGATCTTCTAACAGCTGGGCTCTTAGGCTTATATGCTAAGGGGGTTCAGGGGATAGCAATGGAGGAGTGGAACTGGTATAAAGTAAGGTAAGCGTAGGTTGTATGCATCCCTCAACAGTCTTTAGGGAGCTCTTGAAGCTTTCAAAACTAGGGGAGAGTCTCGTGGAGTGAGGCAGAGAGTTCCACAAGATGGGAGCCAGTCTGGAGAAGTCCTGTAAACGGGAGTGCAATGAGGTAACCAGAGAGGAGGAGAGTAAGAGGTCATGAGCAGAGCGAAGGGGATGGGAGGGAGAGTATCTGGAGACAAGGTCTGAGATATAGGGGGGAGCAGTGCAGTTGAGGGCTTTGTATGTCAGAGTGAGAATTTTGTGTTTGATCCTAAAGGCAAGAGGAAGCCAGTGGGGGGATTGGCAGAGAGGTGCAGCAGATGAAGAGCGACGTGTAAGGAAGATGAGCCTGGCAGAGGCATTCATTATGGATTGTAAAGGAGCTAGGTGGCAGGTGGGGAGACCAGAGAGGACAGAGTTGCAGTAATCGAGGCAGGAAAGAATGAGAGAGGGGATTAAAATCTTAGTTGTTCTTGTGTAAGGAAGTGTCTAATTTAAGAGATGTTTTTAAGGTGGAAGCGGCAGGCTTTAGCCAAGGACTGAATGTGAGGAGTGAAAGACAGATCTGAGTCAAATGTGACCCTGAGACATTGGGCATGCGTGGTAGGGGTAATGATGGAGTTGTCGACAGTTATAGAGAGATTGGGGTGGAGATTTTGGAAGTAGGGGGGAAAATGAGGAGCTTGGTTTTGGAGAGATTTAGATTGAGGGAGTGAGAGGACCTCCAGGAAGAGATGTGAAAAAGACAGTTAGTGACACGAGTTAGCAAGGAAGGAGATAGGTCTGGTGCAGAGAAGTAGATTTGGGTGTCATCAGCATACAAATGATATTGGAAACCATGGGACTTTATTAGGGAACCTAGTGATGACGTGTAGATTGAGAAGAGAAAGGGACCGAGGACAGAGCCTTGCGGTACTCTGACAGAAAGTGGTGACGGGGCAGAGGAGGCCTCAGAGAAGGCTACACTAAAGGTACGGTTTGACAGGTAGGAAGAGAACCATGAGAGGGCTGTGTCACAGATGCCGAAGGATTGGAGGGTTTGGAGCAAAAGAGGGTGATCAACAGAGAGAAGTGGCCTTTTGATTTTGCTGTAAGTAGGTAGTTGGTAACCTTAACAATTGCTGTCTCTGTGGAGTGATGGGGACGAAATCCAGATTGCAGTGGGTCAAGAAGGGAGTTTAACGTAAGGAAATGGGATAGGCGTGCATATACTAGTTTTTTGAGAAGCTTTGAGGCAAGAGGGAGGAGGGATATAGGGTGGTAGTTGGATGGGGAGGTAGGATCAAGGGAAGGTTTTTTGAGGATAGGTGTGACCAGTGCATGTTTCAGCGATGAGGGAAATATACCGGTGCTGAGGGAGAGGTTGAAAATGTTAGTTAGTATTGGGGTAAGGGTAGCAGAGAGGGAGGGGAGTAGCTGTGAGGGGATAGGGCCAAGGGGACAGGTAGTGAGGTGAGAGTGCAGTATAAGTGCCGAAACTTCTTTCTCAGTAACAGGGGAGAATGAGCTAAGTTTAAGGTTATGTGGGTTGTGGTTGATTGAGAGAATTTTTTGAGGGGGGGGGGGAGAATAAAATTATGTTGAGATTTCATTTCTGATGGAGTCGATTTTGAAGTGGCTGGCAAAGTCTTGAGCTGACAGAGAAGTTGTATTAGGAGGTGGGGGGAGGGTGGAGGAGAGTATTGAAAGTGGAGAACAGATGTTTTGGGTTTGAAGAAAGATTAGAGATAAGAGTAGAGAAGTAGTGTTGCCTATGGAGATTAAGGGCAGAATAGTAGGAGTTCAAGATGAATTTGTAATGAAGAAAATCAGCTGAACTCCGAGATTTTCTCCAGTGCCGCTCAGGAGTACGGGAATATCTGCTTAGGTACCGTGTCAGAGGAGGATGCCAGGGCGGAGGATGAGTGTGTGATTTCCGAGCTATGGTAAGAGGGGCGAGATTGTCAAGGACGGATATAAGGGTGGAATTATAGTGGCAGATAGATTGTTCAGGGCAGGAAAAGGAGGAGACAGATGAGAGGAGAGGTTTGAGGGAATTAGCAAGCTGTTGCTGATCTAATGACATAATGCTTCTGTGAAGTTTGATGTGAGGAGTAGAAGGAGGGAGAGTTGTAGGGAGGGATGATATGTTGCAAGTAAGGAGATGGTGGTCAGAAAGAGGAAAGAGGGAGTATGTGAAGTTTGAGAGAGTGCATCGAAAGCTAAAGATCAGGTCAAGAGAGTGACCGTCTTTGTGAGTGGGAGAATCAGTCCATTGTGACAGACCGAAAGAGGAAGTGAGTTGCAGAAGTTGTTTTGCAGATGAGGCAGTGGGATTGTCAAGAGGGATGTGGAAGTCGCCAAGGGGTGTATGAGGAAAGGAAATAAGGTAGCCAGGCAGCCAAGTGATCTAGAAATTGAGTTGAGGAGCCAGGGGGTCGGTATATGACTGCAACAAATACAGAGAGAGGGGAGAATAAGCGAATCATGTGGAATTCGAATAAGGGAAATGTGAGGGAAGAGATGGGATGTATTTGTTGAAAGGTGCAATGAGAGAAAAGTAAAATACCTACACCACCTCCTTGTCTACTACTAGACCTAGGGTGAGATGTTAATTTGGAGGGGGTTAAAACTGTGGCATATGACAGCTATACATTTTAGAATAATAGCAAGTATTGATAAGGATTGAGCATCACATGGCAATTAACAAAACATTAGAAGTAAGACATTGGATGATAGTACAACAAATGTAGGACTAAATTAACAAACTAAAATCATTTGCTCTATGTAAATATTCACATACCAAAATAGAGTTACAGGAGAGGAAAAACACCAGAGTGCAGTGAATACTTTGCAGATTGACAAGGAATATATTCACATCCAAAATAGAGTTACAGGAGGAAAAACACCAGAGTAAAGTATGTATAATTAATAACCTCTTTCTCATTAGGACAAATAGGTAAGAATGTAATAATAGCCATATGACTGTTACTGGCAATGGTATTGTAATATACACTGAAATGTATTATATGTTTTATATTTTATTCACCAGTTATTGTAAGCTGACACATAACTTAATAAAATTATTTAAACATAAATACATATGCAAGGAAGAACAATCCAGCGCAAGGGGCTCTATAACTATAAATACGTATGGCTACTTTAAACAATATGATTTAATTAAAACTATTCAGATCAGTAGGTATTGATCTTATACATACTTCATACTATTGTATTAATGTGAAACACCTTAAATAATAGCAGATTAAGGGAATGACCATCTTTGTGAGTGGGAAAGTTAGTCCATTGTGACAGGCCGAAAGAGGAAGTGAGTTGCAGAAGTTGTTTTGCAGAGGTGGCAGTGGGATTGTCAACAGGGAGGTTGAAGTCATGAAGAATTAAGGCAGGGGTGTCTGAGGAAAGGAAATAAGGTTGCCAGGCAGCAAAGTGATTTAGAAATTGAGTTGAGGAGCCAGGGGGCGGTATATGACTGCAACACGTATGGAGAGGGGAGAGAATAAGCAAATCATATAGGTTTCGAATGAGGAAAAAGTGAGGGAAGAGATGGGCTGTATTTGTTGAAAGGTGCAATGAGACGAAAGTAAAATACCTACACCACCTCCTTGTCTACTACCAGACCTAGGAGTGTGGCTGAAGTGGAGACCCCTATGTGACAGTGCAGCAGTGGATTCTGTGTCTGAAGGAGAGAGCCAGGTTTCTGTGACAGCCAGAAGGGAGTGGGAGATGGAGGTTATTGATAGAAGTGAGCAAGAGTTCCAGAGTGAAGGGAGTAGTGGCTTTAGATACAAGAGGAATATGATTAAGGTTACCAGAGTTCTGTTTTTTAAATCTATTGAAAGGCACACATGGATGTGCAAGGCTAGGAAGTTGTGGGGGACCAGGATTAGGGGAAATGTCACCAGCAACTAGTATGAGCAAGAGGGAGAGTGACATGAGATGAGATGCAGATTTGCAGTAATGAGAGTTTTGGGGATGAGGTGCAAGAGGGAGAGAGAGTGTTTAGGAATGTGTGAAGTTCATTAATACAAAAGTAAGGTGAGGTTAAGAGAGATGGGCTAATGAACAGTGCAGATGGTGAGGGGGAAGGGGTAATTGAATAAAGTAGTTTATTATAGAGACAAGAGGTAGTGAAAGGAATAGGAAGATATTTAGTATTATTTTAAAAGAGGGAAACAGTGAAACACATAAAACACAGTGTTACAGCAACTTGCCTTGTCCAGTCCTTGTGCTAATTCTTGTATAATTATTTTGCCCAATTCTTAGTGCCCCACTTATAAATGTTCACTTAAGAGATGTGAATAGATGATGTTACAATACTGCTATCTAAACCAGCAATGCTATACCCTATCATAGCTACCCCATAGAAGTGTTAGATTTATAGGACAGAACATTCAGTTGATTCCAATAAATTGGTTAATGACATGATCAAAGGCAGTCAAAGGCCAATTGGGAAAGTTTGATTCAGAGATAAGTTAAAATCAACAGACAATAGAATTTGGAGGAGGCTGAGGTTATACCATTAGTTAACTTATAAATTTAGGAATTATCACAAGTATTGACAAGGTTTGAACATCACATAGCTAAAAGACAAGATATCAACAAGTAAATACATAACTTAGATCACAAACTACAGACAAATACCAAAAGAGAGACTTAAACAGAGTACACATTTCACAGAAAGCAGTGCATTTGGCAGGAGATGATGCAGGACCCAATTCACATACCACGAGATACATAGATAGAGTACAATATATATATATATATATATATATATATATTTATAATGAATATATATATATATATATATATGTTTATAATGAATATATATATATATATATACAGTGTATATATACAGTATAAATATATATATATATATATACAGTATCTCACAAAAGTGAGTACACCCTTCACATTTTTGTAAATATGTTATTATATCTTTTCATGTGACAACACTAAAGAAATGACACTTTGCTACAATGTAAAGTAGTGACAACATAGAATAACCCACACATACAGTGTAATAGATACACAATAAAAGTCGTAGTGCAGGTTACTCTATGTTGGATTTTGAATCTCTGATTGGTACCTGGATGGGTAAAAAAATGTGCACAGGCTAAACCACAGTGCCACAACAATTTGTCCAAAGAGGAAAGGATGGAGTTGGAAGCATTAAGTAAGAGGAAGGACCTCATCTTCAGAGAAGCTGATAAGGGTGGCGCGCTGGTGATATTGGATTATTCCTACTATCAGCAAGAAGTAATGTCACAGCTGGAAGATGCCACTACTTACAAATGACTTTCACATGACCCTACGAGGATAGTTAAGTTTTTAGATTGATCGGGTGTTGAATCAGGCTCTACAGTAAGGATGGCTGGATAAGAATGAGGTGAGCTTCATTAAAGTACAGCATCCTCACATTCCAGCTTTTTACACTTTACCGAAGGTGCATAAACACCCCACCTGTCCCCCTGGGAGGCCAATAGTGTTGTCTATTGGTTCAGTATTTCAAGCAATTGCTACATATCTTGATAAGATGATTCAACCATTGGTATGCAACATGCCATCTTTTCTTTTGAATTCAATGAGTCTGATTAAGGACACTTTTTCCTAAAATTGAGGAACCCTTGATACTAGTGACACTTGATGTGGTGAGCCTGTACACTGTGATTCCCCATGTACAGGGGCTCATGGCCATTCGGAAACAATTAAATCTAAGTGGAGCTCATCTCGGAGCTACTTGAGATGTGCCTAACCAGGAATTATTTTAAATTCAAAAAATCTTTTTACTTACAGCTTATGGGAACGGTGATGGGGTCTAACATGGCCCCATCATACGCCAACCTGTTTATGGCTCAAATCGAAGAGAGGGATACAGAACTATTCAAGCATCATCAAATAAATTACTTCAAGAGGTACATTGATGATTTGTTACTACTATGTAGTGGTACTATGTAGTGGTACTGAGTTTGAATTGCAGAATTGGTTTAAAACACTCAATGAAGCCATCCCGTCTCTACAATTCAAGATGACATTCCATGAAAGAGATGCAACACCCTAAAGGGGGTTTAGAAGATCCCAATCTATTAGGGACATTCTAGTAAAGGTGGACTCGGTACACAACTATAAGACAGCCACCTGGCTACAATAAGTGAAACCTGGCTGTTAAAGATGTGCTGGATGCACTACTTGCAATGGCTAATTAATCACCACATTTTTTACCCATCCAGGTACCAATCAGAGATTCAAAATCCAACATAGAGTAACCTGCACAACGACTTTTATCGTGCATCTATTACACTGTCCGTGTGGGTTATTCTATGTTGGAAAATTGGTGGATGACGTCTGGACATGTATGACCAATTATCGCACTTCAATTAGAGCTGCCATAAAAAATCAAGAGTCTGAACAGTCTGTGGCTCGGCATTTTGCTCTGAGTGGCCATACCGTCACTGATTTGAGGTATGTGATCATAGATCACATCCCCCCTCCAGTTAGAGGGGGGTATAGAGACAGGAAGTTGTTGCAGTGCGAGTCAAGGTGGATATTTAACCTAGGGACCTTGGTGCCCAGGGGTTTGAATACACGCCTTGACTGGCACTGTTTTCTCTAAGTGCATAAGGTCTTCTGTTGATGGCATATATTATAGAATGTGACATCCTAGCGTATTGTTTATTGTGGAGATGTTTTTTATCAAATTTTACCTAGCAGTTTGTGATCTTGATTATATATGATTATATATGCTATAATAAATTGTACTTAGGACTACTGCTAGGCTCTATTGTCTGACCGTTTCAGTTTATAGTTGTAGTAATCCCTGAAATAGATAGTATATTGGATTTGTTCTCTGTATACTAATATAATGTGCGGTACATTGAGTGCATTAATCCTCCTACTATATATAGATATGTTGCTCGTAATGATCCTGCCTTTTACTTAGCCATATGTTTATGCTAGTACAGCTTATGTGTAACTTTGCATGATATCCAATAAGAAGTAGATTCACTGTTGAGATGTGTTATATTGCCCGGTGTCTCTTTCTATTGTATTTTAGACACGCCGCTTCCGGTAGCCATGGCAACAGGCCGGGCCTGCACAGTGGTGCAGTCTGGACGCCAGGGTGTTTCCAGTTTCGCGGCAGCGGTGTTTGCTGAAAGGTATAAAGGAGTAAGGTATGTGCACTTTTATTTTATATGGTCTGAAGTAGGGGATAATACCCCTGAAACGTCACTGTTATGATTCAATAAACTTATCTTTGAAAACCCGGTGAGTGCTTTTCACTTCTCTGTGCTCTCTCTCTCTCTCTCTCTCTCTATATATATATATATATATATATATATATATATATATATATATATATATATATATCTTTATATGTGTGTACATATGTATTTATATGTATTAAACAACACAACCCATAAGAATGGGTAAAAAGAAATGCATTTAGAGACAAATATGACATGAAGTTCGAGCAAAAGATATATGAAAATAAATAAAATATAACTTTTATTTGTTGTGCTTTTCATGAACCCAGTCTGATCTTCAGCTATAAATAATTTAGATTCAAGTGAACAATATTCATTTGGGTTCTATTCACCTTACCAGCCTTAGTTTACACTGTTTACACCCTAACATAGGTATTCACATACTGATTTAATTCATCCAACAAGGGGCGTAGTGTTTTTAACCTTTTTGTAGGGCAGCACACTCCGGTTTCTTTTTGCTGTCTATTCTCTTTTATAAGCACAACAAATAAAAGTTATATTTTATTTATTTCATTAGCGTACACCACCTTCACACTAATCCATTATAGCTGCAGATCTATAGCTCTATATTTTTCACCACACCACTGTGGGAACTAAGTTTAGCACTCCCCTAGGGTAACAGAGTTACCTACCTTTTACACACATTTTTGCATAAATACATACAGTATATTTATACATTTATAAACATAAGTGCATTGGAGCCATTTGTAGTCAAGTAGCTGAAAATATGTAAAATCATATTTATGCATTATTCATATTTAATAAAGTGTGTATTTACTATAAATATTTCACATTCCAATGTTCTTCACACAGGGGAATATGTTTTATGTATTTTTAAATAGACATTCCTATATATGCATACACACACCCACACAGGTATAGATATATATTTTACAAAAAAACATCATATATATATATATATATTTATAAATAAGTATAATTTATTTTGCTATAAACATTGAAATGTGAAATATTAATATTTCATGTCAGGTTATCGCACTTGAGAAAATGCGATCGTCTTTGCGTGCGAGTAAGTGTGTTAGTTTTTTTTCCACTTTACATGCTCCATTGAAGTCTATAGGGGAATACATAAACACAGTCGCAATATTCAAAGTTAATCTTTTTCCACGAGCCTGGTAAGCGCTCATGCAAAAACTTTCAACTAATATGTTCGCTACCCGATACATGCAAAAAGCTTACTTCTAGTGGGAGTGATAAATAGTGATTCACTCGTAATCTAGCTCTAAATGTGCATCTCACCACCTACAGACAACAGTTGAGAAGAAGAGTTGAGAAGGAGGTATCGAGAACTCAATTTAATCCTGTCCTGTTGGGTATCTGAGACTGTATCTATAAGGCAGAACTAATTGTAACTACATCTACATTACAGTTTAGCTCCCTGAAATGTATATTCAAAACATCAAAGAGTTCAACAGCAAAGAGTTACACTGTTGCCGTCATGGGGGTCAGTTGTCAACTTAATGCTGCCAGCTTCTACAATCTACCCCGAAAGCACAAATAAGCTTAACAGTGGAAGCAGAAAATGCTGAGCTACCCCCAAAGACGCAGCTATCAGTGATACCCCCAGATCATGCTCCAAGGGCCTCTTGTCTTCCCAATGCCCTTTTTGAGTATCAAAAGTAGTCACATGCAGAGGGTACACCAGGTGTTCTGTGCAGATGTTCCCTCTGCCAACAATGTGTTGCTTGATAAATAATCTGCTGAACAGCCTGAATGGTCCCTCTAAAGCCAGCTGTGAGCACATAAGAGGCCGTGCATCTATAATATGATATCCAGGGCAGCAATGGCGGGAACCTGTCATCTAGGGTAGAGGAAGCTTCACATCATCAGAGACTGAAAGAGATAAAACTTCCCACGTAGATGAATGTAATGTGAGCGTCAAGCTCACTAAGTCAGCTCAAATAGGTTCAGATGTGGGGCTTAAATGCAAGATATATTAAAACTTTCAACAAAGCTCAGACAGTAGGCTAGCCCCACCCCCTCTATTTTTTTAATCTAACAAGGATGCCACCTTTTGATTATAAAATACTTGTTTTTATTATGTCCTAATTCACAATAAGTACGATGAATCAAACTGTAGAATATGCAAAACACATATTCACATAAATTAGAATATTCTTCACACGAAAGGTGATACAGATCCGCAAGTACACAGACTCACAGATAAATATGGCACAACTATATCCAACTCAGAAAAGGTTAACTAAAGTAGACAATCTCCAAACTAAGGCAAATCAGATCACAGCACGTAGACAGCATTCGATAACTAAGGGCTAGATATAGAGGCCTACTTATCAAGCCGTCAACTGTGCTGCATTCGACGGAACAAATACGCTCTCCTGACATCGCCTAACATCGTTAACCTACCCTAACTGTTATACAAAAATTAAATTAAACTGTATTAAACTATTAATTAATCTACCCTAACTATTATACAAAAATTACATTAAACTACAAATTAAATTAAATATATTAAAGGTAGCCCTCAGTTTACGCCGGGGTTAGGTTCCAGAAGGAATGGTTGTAAATCGAAACCATTGTAAATTGAAACCCAGTTTATAATGTAAGTCAACGGGAAGTGAGGGAGTTAGGTTCCAGGCCCCTCTCAAAATTGGCATAAGTAACACCTAATACATTATTTTTAAAGCTTTTAAATGAAGACTTTAAATACTAAACAGCATTATAAACCTAATAAAATAATCACACAACACAGAATATATAATTAAACTAAGTTAAATGAACAAAAACATTTGCTAAACAGCATTATAAACCTAATAAAATAATCACACAACACAGACTTTACTTGCATTTTTCTGCAAACTGTTCTTTCGATGCATTCCAATCTGGACAGATTTATAGACAGCAAGATCTTGTTCCTCTGAAATCTGCGCGATAGCTCAGGTCTGGTTAAACTGATTAATTTCAGCTTGCTTGGCTTTGCTACAACACAAGCGGACTGTTCCACCTACTGGCTATTTTAATAAATGCACTGCTTCTCAATGCTTTTCAATAGCAGTCACATGACTGGAAAAAAAGGTTGTTATTCTGAAACGGTGTAAATTGAACCGTTGTAAAACGAGGGCCACCTGTATGTAGTTAAAAACCTAACCCTACTCAAATAATTTAAATCTACTATTAAAAATTACAAAGTTACAAAAAACTAACAACTAAGTTACACAAAATAACAAACACTAAGTTACAAAAAAAAATAATAAACTCTTAGTTACACAAAATAAAAAATAAATTATCAAATATTTAAACTAATTACACCTAATCTAAAAGCCCTATCAAAATAAAAAAGCCCCCTCAAAATAAAAAAAAAAACCCTAGCCTACAATAAACTACCAATGGCCCTTAAAAGGCCTTTTGCGGGGCATTGCCCCAAAGAAATCAGCTCTTTTACCTGTAAATAAAAATACAAATACCCCCCAACAGTAAAACCCACCACCCACACAACCAACAACCCAAATAAAAACCTAATCTAAAAAACCTAAGCTCCCCATTGCCCTGAAAATGGCATTTGTATGGGCATTGCCCTTAAAAGGGTATTTAGCTCATTTTCAAGTGCCCAAACCCTCATCTAAAACTAAAACCCACCCAATAAACCCATAAAAAAACCTAACACTAACCCCCGAAGCTGGCTGATTGGAATAGCCAACAGAATGCGAGCTCAGTCCTATTGGCTGATTGGATCAGCCAATAGGATGAAAGCTCAATCCTACTGGCTGATTGCAACAGTCAATAGGATTTTTTCAACCTTAATCCAGATTGACTGATAGAATTCTATCAGCCAATCGGAATTCAAGGGACACCATCTTGTATAACGTCATATAAAGGAACCTTCATTGTTGAAGAAAACGTCGAAAGAAGAGGATGTTCCGCGTCGGATGTCTTGAAGATGGAGCTGCTCCGCGCCGGATGGATGAAGATAAAAGATACTGTCTGGATGAAGACTTCTGCTGGCTTGGATGAAGACTTCTGCTGGCTTGGATGAAGACTTCTGCCGGCTTCGATGAGGACTTCTGCCCCTTCGTTGAGAATGAATGTCGGGTCTTCAGAAACTGTAATCTTCGGGGGTTAGTGTTATATTTTTTTAAGGGTTTATTGGGTGGGTTTTAGTTTTAGATTAGGGTTTGGGCACTTGAAAAAGAGCTAAATGCCCTTTTAAGGGCAATGCCCATACAAATGCCCTTTTCAGGGTAATGGGGAGCTTAGGTTTTTTAGATTAGGTTTTTATTTGGGTTGTTGGTTGTGTGGGTGGTGGGTTTTACTGTTGGGGGGGTATTTGTATTTTTATTTACAGGTAAAAGAGCTGATTTCTTTGGGGCAATGCCCCGCAAAAGGCCCTTTTAAGGGCCATTGGTAGTTTATTGTAGACTAGGGTTTTTTTATTTTGGGGAGCTTTTTATTCTCATAGGCTCTTAGATTAGGTGTAATTAGTTTAAATATTTGATAAATTATTTTTTATTTTGTGTAATTTACGGCTAGATTTAGAGTTTGGCGGCCAAAGGGGTGCGTTAGCTACGCGTGCTTTTTTTCCCCCGCACCTTTTAAATACCGCTGGTATTTAGAGTTCACAGAATGGCTGGGTTTTCAGTGCGTTAGGCTCCAAAAAGGGAGCGTAGAGCATAATTTAACGCCACTGCAGCGGTGCTTACGGACGCGGCCAGCTTCAAAAACGTGCTCGTGCACGATTCCCCCATAGAAAACAATGGGGCCATTTGAGCTGAAAAAAAACCTAACACCTGCAAAAAAGCAGCGTTCAGCTTCTAACGCAGCCCCATTGTTTTCTATGGGGAAACACTTCCTAAGTCTGCACCTAACACCCTAACATGAACCCCGAGTCTAAACACCCCTAACCTTACACTTATTAACCCCTAATCTGCCGCCCCCGCTATCGCTGACACCTGCATATTTTTTTAACCCCTAATCTGCCGCTCCGTAAACCGCCGCTACCTACATTATCCCTGTGTACCCCTAATCTGCTGCCCCTAACACCGCCGACCCCTATATTATATTTATTAACCCCTAATCTGCCCCCCTCAACGTCGCCTCCACCTGCCTACACTTATTAACCCCTAATCTGCCGAGCGGACCGCACCGCTACTATAATAAAGTTATTAACCCCTAATCCGCCTCACTCCCGCCTCAATAACCCTATAATAAATAGTATTAACCCCTAATCTGCCCTCCCTAACATCGCCGACACCTAACTTCAATTATTAAACCCTAATCTGCCAACCGAATCTCGCCGCTACTCTAATAAATGGATTAACCCCTAAAGCTAAGTCTAACCCTAACCCTAACACCCCCCTAAGTTAAATATAATTTAAATCTAACGAAATAAATTAACTCTTATTAAATAAATTATTCCTATTTAAAGCTAAATACTTACCTGTAAAATAAACCCTAATATAGCTACAATATAAATTATAATTATATTATAGCTATTTTAGGATTTATATTTATTTTACAGGTAACTTTGTATTTCTTTTAACCAGGTACAATAGCTATTAAATAGTTAAGAACTATTTAATATCTAAAATAGTTAAAATAATTACAAAATTACCTGTAAAATAAATCCTAACCTAAGTTACAATTAAACCTAACACTACACTATCAATAAATTAATTAAATAAAATACCTACAATTATCTACAATTAAACCTAACACTACACTATCAATAAATTAATTAAATACAATATCTACAAATAAATACAATGAAATAAACTAACTAAAGTACAAAAAATAAAAAAGAACTAAGTTACAAAAAATAAAAAAATATTTACAAACATTAGAAAAATATTACAACAATTTTAAACTAATTACACCTACTCTAAGCCCCCTAATAAAATAACAAAGCCCCCAAAATAAAAAAAATGCCCTACCCTATTCTAAATTTAAAAAGTTCAAAGCTCTTTTACCTTACCAGCCCTGAAAAGGGCCCTTTGCGGGGCATGCCCCAAAGAATTCAGCTCTTTTGCCTGTAAAAAAAACACATACAATACCCCCCCAACATTACAACCTACCACCCACATACCCCTAATCTAACCCAAACCCCCCTTAAATAAACCTAACACTAAGCCCCTGAAGATCTTCCTACCTTATCTTCACCATGCCAGGTTCACCGATCCGTCCTCGGAAGTCTTGATCCAACCCTCGGAAGTGTTGATCCAAGCCCAAGCGGGGGGCTGAAGAGTGACGTCCATCCTTGGGCTGAAGTCTGGATCCAAGCGGCGGCTGAAGAAATCCATCATCGGGCTGAAGTCGGAAGTCCATCATCGGGATGAAGTCTTCTATCAAGCAGCATCTTCAATCTTCTTTCTTCCGGAGCGGAGCGGAGCCATCTTCTTCCCAGCCGACGCGGATCCATCCTCTTCTAACGACGCCTACTAGCCGAATGACGGTTCCTTTAAATGACGTGATCCAAGATGGCGTCTGTCGAATTCCGATTGGCTGATAGGATTCTATCAGCCAATCGGAATTAAGGTAGGAAAATTCTGATTGGCTGATGGAATCAGCTAATCAGATTGAGCTCGCATTCTATTGGCTGATCGGAACAGCCAATAGAATGCAAGCCAATCGGATTGAACTTGAATCTGATTTTCCTACCTTAATTCCGATTGGCTGATAGAATCCTATCAGCCAATCGGAATTCGACGGACGCCATCTTGGATGACGTCATTTAAAGGAACCGTCATTCGGCTAGTAGGCGTCGTTAGAAGAGGATGGATCCGCGTCGGCTGGGAAGAAGATGGCTCCGCTCCGGAAGAAAGAAGATTGAAGATGCTGCTTGATAGAAGACTTCATCCCGATGATGGACTTCCGACTTCAGCCCGATGATGGATTTCTTCAGCCGCCGCTTGGATCCAGACTTCAGCCCGAGGATGGACGTCACTCTTCAGCCCCCCGCTTGGGCTTGGATCAAGACTTCCGAGGACGGATTGGTGAACCTGGCATGGTGAAGATAAGGTAGGAAGATCTTCAGGGGCTTAGTGTTAGGTTTATTTAAGGGGGGTTTGGATTAGATTAGGGGTATGTGGGTGGTGGGTTGTAATGTTGGGGGGGTATTGTATGTTTTTTTTTACAGGCAAAAGAGCTGAATTCTTTGGGGCATGCCCCGCAAAGGGCCCTGTTCAGGGCTGGTAAGGTAAAAGAGCTTTGAACTTTTTTAATTTAGAATAGGGTAGGGCATTTTTTTATTTTGGGGGGCTTTGTTATTTTATTAGGGGGCTTAGAGTAGGTGTAATTAGTTTAAAATTGTTGTAATATTTTTCTAATGTTTGTAAATATTTTTTTATTTTTTGTAACTTAGTTCTTTTTTATTTTTTGTACTTTAGCTAGTTTATTTAATTGTATTTATTTGTAAGAATTGTGTTTAATTAATTTATTGATAGTGTAGTGTTAGGTTAATTGTAGGTAATTGTAGGTAGTTTATTTAATTAATGTATTGATAGGGTAGTGTTAGGTTTAATTATATCTTAGGTTAGGATTTATTTTACAGGTAAATTTGTTATTATTTTAACTAGGTAACTATTAAATAGTTCTTAACTATTTAATAGCTATTGTACCTGGTTAAAATAATTACAAAGTTGCCTGTAAAATAAATATTAATCCTAAAATAGCTATAATATAATTATAATTTATATTGTAGCTATATTAGGATTTATTTTACAGGTAAGTATTTAGCTTTAAATAGGAATAAGTTATTTAATAAGAGTTAATTAATTTCGTTAGATGTAAATTATATTTAAGTTAGGGGGGTGTTAGTGTTAGGGTTAGACTTAGCTTTAGGGGTTAATCCATTTATTATAGTAGCGATGAGCTCCGGTCGTCAGATTAGGGGTTAATAATTGAAGGTAGGTGTCGGCGATGTTAGGGAGGGCAGATTAGGGGTTAATACTATTTATGATAGGGTTAGTGAGGCGGGTTAGGGGTTAATAACTTTATTATAGTAGCGGTGTGGTCCGCTCGGCAGATTAGGGGTTAATAAGTGTAGGCAGGTGGAGGCGACGTTGAGGGGGGCAGATTAGGGGTTAATAAATATAATATAGGGGTCGGCGGTGTTAGGGGCAGCAGATTAGGGGTACATAGGGATAACGTAGGTGGCGGCGCTTTGCGGTCGGCAGATTAGGGGTTAATTATTTTAAGTAGCTGGCGGCGACGTTGTGGGGGGCAGGTTAGGGGTTAATAAATGTAATACAGGGGTCGGCGGGGTTAGGGGCAGCAGATTAGGGGTACATAAGTATAACGTAGGTGGCGGTCGGCAGATTAGGGGTTAAAATATTTTAATTGAGTGGCGGCGATGTGGGGGGAGCTCGGTTTAGGGGTACATAGGTAGTTTATGGGTGTTAGTGTACTTTAGGGTACAGTAGTTAAGAGCTTTATGAACCGGCGTTAGCCAGAAAGCTCTTAACTCCTGCTATTTTCAGGCGGCTGGAGTTTTGTCGTTAGAGCTCTAACGCTCACTTCAGAAACGACTCTAAATACCGGCGTTAGGAAGATCCCATTGAAAAGATAGGATACGCAATTGGCGTAGGGGGATCTGCGGTATGGAAAAGTCGCGGCTGAAAAGTGAGCGTTAGACCCTTTAATCACTGACTCCAAATACCAGCGGGCGGCCAAAACCAGCGTTAGGAGCCTCTAACGCTGGTTTTGACGGCTACCGCCGAACTCCAAATCTAGGCCTAAGTGTTTTTTATTTTGTGTAACTTAGTTGTTAGTTTTTTGTAATTTAGTAATTTTTAATAGTAGATTAAAATAATTTGAGTAGGGTTAGGTGTTTAAATATGTAATATAGTTAATTTAATTTGTAGTTTAATGTTATTTCAGTATAATAGTTAGGGTAGATTAATTATTAGTTTAATATAGTTTAATGTAATTTTAGCATAACAGTTAGGGTAGGTTAATTATTAGTTTAATATAGTTTAATGTAATTGTAGGATAATAGTTAGGGTAGGTTAATTAATAGTTTAATATAGTTTAATTTAATTCTAAACGTAAGTTTAAATTTATTATAAGATAGGGATGAGTTAATATTTAATGTAAAGTTAAGGGGTTGTTAGGTTTAGGGGTTAATAGGTTAATTTAGTTTATGGCGAAGTGGGGGGCTGGCGGTTAATAGGTTTAGTAAGTGGTAGTGATGTGGGAGGCCAGGGGTTTAGGGGTTAATACATGTATTTAGTTGCGGTGGGCTCCGGGAGCGGTGAGATAGGGGTTAATACTTTTATGTAAGTGGTGGTGGTGTCAGGGCGGCAGATTAGGGTTAATAAGTGTAATGTAGGTGGCATTGGTGTAGGGGGTGGAAGATTAAGGGTTAATAAGTGTAATGTAGGTGGCGGCGATGTCGGGGTGGCAGATTAGGGGTGTTTAGACTTGGGGGTTATGTTAGGGTTTTAGGTGTAAACGTTACTTTTATTCTACCATTGGAATCAATGGGATATCGGGCAGCAGTGAACATGAGCTCCCATTGATTCCTATGGCATCCGCTGCCTCCATGGCGGTGGATTGAAAACCAGGTACGCTGGGCCGGAATAGTGGCGAGCGTACATGTTAGATATTTGATAACTTTAAAAAGTAGTCAGATAGTGCTGAATTTGCATTTGGAACATCTGTAATGGCGTAAGCATTGATCTGTGTCAGACTGAGACCAGCGGATCGTATGTTACGTCACAGATTTAAACTTTTGCCGGTCTGTAGGCTTTGATAAATAAGGTGAATCAGGCTCGCCACAATTACGCTGCCAAATTCCAGCGTATTTGCGGTTTACGGCTTGATAAATAGGCCTCTAAGAGTGGAGCGCTATTCAGCACTCCTGATCGAGCCTAAACTTCACCAGGCGAAGGCTTTTTGTGTGCTAACCTGACAGGAGTTATGAATAGTTCACATTACAATGTTCTTCACATACAGAACAATTTAATTATTATTGTAAATATATATTTCAATATATACCTATACCTGTATATCTATTCTAATAGATATATAGGTATAAATATCTATTTTACATTAATATTATCATAAATATATATTTAATAATAAAAATGTTATTTTTTTCTATCTGAAGAACATAGGAATGTAAAATATGCCTAACGCGCATTGGAGTTCGCAATTTAGATTTAACGCAGTGTTGGGTTTGCATACATGAGGAATTGCTAACTTCAATGCGCGTTATTGAGATATTAAATATTAAAAAAATATCAATAACAATTATTAAAACTTATTATACATACTGTTAAAAATTCTAAATAATCCATAGAAGATATCTTTATTTTTTATAGTTTGTATAATAATTATTTAAATTATTATTAATATTTTGTAATATTTAATATTTCAATAACGCGCATTTAAGTTAGAAATTCTTCATGTGTGCTGACCCAACACCGCGTTAGACCTAAATTGCGAACCCTGATGCGCGTTACGCATATTTTACAATTCCATGTTCTTCACATAGAAAATAATGTACTTTTTATTATTAAATATATATTTCTATATATATCTGATCATGTTAATATAAAATAGATATCTATATGAATAGATATACAGGTATATACATTGGAATGTTAAATATGTACCGTAAATGTACAGTAAAACACATAAATACATATGTACACACATCTATACATACAAATGCATACATACACATATTTAAACATGTCTATGTACAGTATGTATATATATATATGTTAAAGCCCGTTGCAGCCCTTTTTTGTCAAACACCTTATACCATGTATCTTTGAGCCCTTATAACTTGTTAAATAATTTAAAAAATATATATTATATTTGTATTAGATAGTGTTTATATGAGTGTAACTGTATTTTTAGGTGTATTTATGTTGTGTTTAATGCAACCTTTTCCCCTAACCTTAATGCAAGCTCTCAAGTCGAGATAACATATCAAGCGTAAATCATGATAACGTTTGAGCGAACGCGTTTACTTTCAACTCGTATTAAGCATGCTATTTCCGTCACTCGCACAATATTGTTTGTGCGCAAAAGTTAGCACACCACTCGGAATCTAGCCCAAAGTCTATATTTTCAATAACACATTATGGACTAGATTATCTGTAGCACAACCAGTAGAAGCGGTATTAGAAGTGGAATGTTAAATATTTTGAAGGAAGCATCTTAACATGTCCGCCACATACTTTTAATGGTTAGTGCAGGGAGCACTAACAGCACGCTAGTATTATAAGTGGTGAGTTGAGCTCGGCACAATCCAAAATAGTAACACTTTTTTAAGACCTTAAGTAAACCATTATAACTTTATAGTTTTCATAACAAAACAAACAAATATGCTATGGAAATAAAGATTTTAAGTTATTTTTATACTTAACTCTTATGGAACAAAGGTTTAGTAATGAGAATTAAAGGGATATGACAAATTTATGCTTACCTGATACATTAATTTCTTTCATGATGGTGAAAGTCCTCGAGCCATTACTTGTGGGATTAAACTCCAGTCCACTAGGAGGATGTAAAGACACCCAAATAGCAGCTCTTTTAATCCCTCCCACTTTCCCTTATTCCCTCAGTCAGGCCTTGCTTTATTTCTAGGCCCGCACAGTATCTGAAAGTCTGTGTACCGACCTACCTAGAGAGAGGTAATTTCTACAGGAGTTAAACACAGCTGTGTGTAAAACAACAAAACCAAGTACCTCCGGTGAGGACACAGAGGAAGAGAGTTCACCGTGCCTGGATCTGATGCCGCTTATCATCTGCAGCGTAAAACGAGCGGTAAACAACGATCAGAAGTGCATAGCAACAGAAGAGCAGTAACACTATATGTGGGATTGGATTGGATTTAAGCAAATCGCTTTGGAAAAGTTGTGATCCACATAACTGTTCCAATTTGAATCTAGCAGTAACGAGTTAGTGGAGTCTTATTGGTTTTTGGAGGTCACGTGGCCAAGTACAGACTACTAGATCTACACATCCACTTGCCACGCATACAGAGACACAATTGGGATTCACCATAAGTGCAAGTTTTCATTTATCAGCAAAATGCAACATAGTAGCGAGTTGTAAAAAATGGCCTATTTTATGTATATCACATTTTTACAGTGTGCACTGAAGTTTAATAAACGTAGATCAGTGTCTGTGTTACGTTACTTATGTTTTTGATTGATTAAACCTATTTGTCTGATGTTTTTTTGTGACACTTTATTCGAGTGTAACCGTTAACCAGAGCTCTGAGGTCACGATAAACCAACGCGTGTTACTCAAGCGAATTAGTTTACTTTCAACCTGTACTATGCATGCTACTTCCAACGCACGTGCAACAAACCCCTATTGCTTGTGCATAACAGTTACCGCTCCACTCATATTCTGGCCCTATGTAAGCTTAGGTAACAGCACGGAATGCTGTATAAGGGGCACACAAAAGGCGAGCCCCCGCAGGGAACACAGAAAAAAAAGTCTGTAGAAGAGTTTAAAAAAATTGGATACATTCTTGCAAAACTGCTGCGATATAGTGCTCCAGACACGTGCAAGCTTTTGTCAATACTTTTCAACAAAAGATACCAATAGAACAAAGAAAATTTGATAATAAAAATAAAAAGGTTTTAAAATGATATGCTCTTTAACGAAAGAAAAATTTGTGGTTTCAAGTCCCATTAAAGAACCAGCAATGCACTACTAGCTGAATACATTGGCCCCAAGTTATCAAGGTCTGTGTGGATCAGGTCCGACAGACCTCGCTGAATACGGCGAGCAATACGCTCGCCGTATTCAGCATTGCACCATCAGCTCACAAGAGCTGCTGGTGCAACGCCGCCCCCCTGCAGACTCGCGGCCAATAGGCCGCCAGCAGGGAGGTGTCAATAAACCTGATAGTACTCGATCGGGTTGATTTCCGGCGATGTCTGTCCGCCTGCTCCGAGCAGACG